>NC_056733.1:1807910975-1808053908 GCF_019279795.1 Protopterus annectens
CATGTTTTGTTTATTAAAATGTCCCTGGAAAAAAAAGGGACACCTTAGCAGGTCAAGAGGATACATTCCACACCTTCCCGACACCATGTATGAAACATAGCTGAGCATTACACCATAATGGATGTTGTATTCATGTACTGGTAGGACACCACCACCTTCACTGAGTAGCCAAGTGTACATATATGACAACAGCACATATCAGCGAGACACACACAGCATTACTCCACATCATGCTCCTACAAACTGTTACTTGACAGTTCTTTGGTGAAGTCAGGGGACTGTAATGGCCAACTGTGAACACATCATATTTGCCACACTCACCTCATGTTTACTGGAAGAGTGCCAGCAATGTGCTCTGTTAGAGCTAGGCAGTACACTCATTCAAGCATGTGCAAGGACTGTTGCTTGTAAACATCTCACCCCAGCATGTACTGGCTATTGTGGTACTAAGGCTAATGTCCAGACAGCACACAGCCTGCATGGCTTGCGAATGTTGACATGGGGTATATGTAGGAGCTGTTGCCACACATGGCTGTACATGTCATAAACATATCACCTGTGACTACTCAGGAACATACAGAGCAGAGCTGGATTTCCCTGAGTCTGTCAATACAGGCCTTGTGTAGGTCCTATGGTCCTGTTATTTGGGTATGTTCATAGGCATTGCATTAGGTAGACATGTCTAAAGACATACATGTCACATTGGGTGTTGTATGATATGATAGGTGTCATGGGTGACGAGTAGAGACGGAATATTACCTCTGTTAACATAGATATCAAACCTTATGTACTGTTAGCATGCTATCTGCCATGTGCATGTGTGTAATGACTGTAGCCACCTGCATGTAGAAAGGATAGTGAAAGCTATGGTAATGTCATTTATGTTGCATGAGTGTGGGATGTACATATCTAGGGCAGGTACAGTTAGGTCATATCCAACCATGAGGGTGTTGTTTACTGGTGTACAGCAACAGTCAATGGTGTTAATGCTGACAACATCTGAGGGACCCTGATATGTGTACAACTGAGCTGGTTACAAACAGTGGTATTATTGCATTGCATAACACATTATGCAGCTGTATCTGTACATGGGTACATTGCACAGTTGATGTAGGCCACCAGTTGAGGGTTATCTTGTGATCTACCATACTATGTCATACCACATATGGATGTGGGTTGGCAGTCTGGGGACAAGGCGGTGTATGTATATGAGGATACAACCTAGAATGCAGCATTTGCCACTGTCACCTGTACCTGACTTATCTGTGATGCGTTATGTCAGAGTAGTGGTCTTTATCCTTTATGAATATGTGTACACCACCACCTGGAATGGTCCATAGCACTGTTATGGCCCACATGTCTGGATCTGAGTTATATGGTGGTAGTGCAATTGTGCACTACAGAGCCTTCAGCCAGGTGTTCCTCACTGCACAGATGTCAGTATTCCCCATTGTAGGTTCTACATTGAGCAAATGGATTACTAAAGCCACACATCTAGCACTGGTTAGCATAAGCATCCAATGCAATTGTCTTGTAGGTGTCAGGGTGTTACTTCTGGGTGTAGGACATTTGCTTTGGAATGCAGCTATATGGGTAAATTCGACCTAGGTATTATCCACACACACGTTAAACATGGATGCATGTGCTCTGTGTTGAAGGCTCATCGTTCGGTCATGACAGCCCAGAATGACAGACAATGGACAACCTCATAATAACAGCAGGACATTGGCTCATTCTTTTGGTCTAGCAGTTGCCACTTGTACCATGACATTACTGCGAGTGGCATTAATGTGCTTGGTAGCAAATGCCTCACGTAAGGTGACGGACAGCAGCAGAACTTGTGTATATGACCAGTGTGAGATATACTTAGGGTAGTAGTCCTGCTAATAATGACAACTACTAACACAGCCGGGAGAGGTCATCTTGACACCTGCACCTCAGTACCATTACACAATATGGCTCACACATTATACTTGCACATGCCACTGTTCCACGTATAATGTCACTATCCACAACCTGCTATCAATGTATGCCTTTCAGGGCAGCAAGGTGTGTGATACATGCTGTAGGTAGCATCCGCCTGTGCGACCCAGCTAACCTATTGTCTGTCACGTCCACACAGGCATGAATGTGTATACTTAACATACATATGTCAGTAATTCATGTACATGTATGCATGTGTATCACACCACACAGACACAGATGTATCATTTACGGGCCACATACAGGTATCATGTAGTAATTCAGTATGATATGCATATATACTGACAGGTAAGATGTACTTAGCTGTAAACCTGTGTGTTTACAATAGGAGTCCATTACAATGTGTTCTGTACATGTAAGTGTATGACCATGCACAATGTGGCCTTCAGTGGTTAGAATCAGAGTGCATCCCAAACAGCCCTGTGCTACTAATTGTATGAGCGTACCCACTGCCACCTTGTATAATTTGAGTTAGTGCATCCAACAAGCCCTTTGTTACTAAGTGTATGAGCATGCCCAGTATAACCTTGTGTAGTTGCAGTTATAGTGCATCCCAAATGGCCCTGTGCTACTAAGTGTATGAGCATGCCCACTGTAACCCTGTATAGTGATAGTAGTTGACCATTCTACAGATGGCCATACTCCAGTTCAGGTTCCTGTTGTGCTACAATTATCCCTCCCAGGCCTACCTGCAGATGATGTGTCTTGTTTGTGCATACAGGTTGTAATCGACACCTACTTTAAACACACAGGTTTACAGCTATGTACTTCATGACTGTCAGTCTCCCGGTTGTTGTCCAAAATCCTAGAAGGGCAGTCTGACTTCCTTTGAATGTGTAATCTCTGTGGCACGTCTCGTAACTGCGTTGTACTGTAATAGTGATCTGTAAATAGGCAGGAGTTCTGATCCGACCACTGGCAAATGTGTGTGTGTGTCAGCAAATGGCTGAGTGTGTTTGTGTGTGTGTATTTGTGTCTGCATCCTGTCATAACAGTGGATTTTGCTGCATTCCAAAGAGATACCTCCTTTTGCACTGGCCTTTATCCTTGTCAGCTGCTAAACCCCCCCTTCCCACTGCAAGTAATCAGTCCTGTAATGTCACCCAGCTCAGAAGTGGAATCAGAGTAAGTGTAATTGTATGTGTTCTGTGACATGCACCCCAACTGCATACACTGTACTAATTACCTTTACACAGGCAAGATGTGTATGCCCAATACTGGCAACTGTGTGCATGTTTGTGTGTGTGACTACTCTGTAGTCAGGCATACACATGTGTAATGCCTTTTTGCACACCATGGTAGCCATCTGTGGTGACCGGTGTCTACAATGTATTGCATAGTTAGGAATGCCAAAACAGAAATGCTTGCTAGCACAAACTCGAATAAGGCACACAAGTAATCCAACGTAATTTAATCACCCACGAAGAAGAGCAACAATGTTTCTTACAAGCTGCTAGGATGTTTTCAAGTTTTGAAGTCATGAAAAATGAAATAGATTTTATGATTTCTATGTTTTTAGTTATCCAAAAGGTTTATTGGAAGATGCATCTGCTTATGTATTAGGGAATGGAGAAAAAAATATGTCCCTATATTGGGAATAGGACAAGACATAAATAACATTAATAAAAATAAGGAAAATAATGTCCCTTGTAATAGGATTTGTACATTGACATATTCCCCATATGTAAATGAAATTAAGGAAATGATTTGTAAATACTGGAAAAACTTAGTCTTAGACGAAGAAATTAAACAAATTCTGGGTGAGATACCAAGGTTTGTTTTTAAGATGAGGTTCAATATTAAGAATTTAGTACAAAAAGGACAAAAAGATAGTGGAAAAAACAAGAGTTTGAAGGCCACTAAAAAATGTGGTTCGTGTAAACAATGTTTTTGTATAAATGAGCACTGTCACTTTAAAAGTTTGAATGAATATTGGCGCCAAAAAGTTTTTAAAAGAATTGTTTTGTTATGTTTTCAGTAGTTCCGAAGAAGTCTGCATTTTTGCGGATGAAAGCGCTTAACTGTCACAAGTGTTTGTAAGAAACATTGTTGCTCTTCTTCGTGGGTGATTAAATTACGTTTGATTACTTGTGTGCCTTATTCGAGTTTGTGCTAGCATGCATTTCTGTTTTGGCAGTGACTGAGAGTATCCGTTTGATACGTTGACTTTCTGGTGTTGTTGTGTGCTTTGGAGATATTTACATAGTTAGGAATGGTAAAGAATACACAGTCAAGCATGACTACAGTTGTGTATGTTATTTTTCTGTGCCACTGTTGAGCAGTGACACAGAAGTGATCGCTGGGGTGTACGTCCATACCCATCATTCCCCCACCCTAACTCCACAATCACCAGGGTAGATTACATTAGCCATCATTCCCCACCCCAAACTCCACATACACAAAAACCATCCCTTCTCTGGTGAACTGCTAAAGATTTAAATGTTATAACACAAGAGATGCCTCTGTTTTGTGTACACATCAGTTCCTTTGGAACCCTTCTGTGTCACAAAGGGTGTTCAGACGTGTGTGTGTGTGTGTGTATATATATATATATATATATATATATATATATATATATATATATATGGATGTGTCTGTGTATATGCGGATATATATATGTGTGTGTGTACCATCCTGTAGGTGTGTGTGTGTGTGTGTGTGTATATATATATATATATATATATATATATATATATATATATATATATATATATATATATATATGTATGTAGTTATGACAGTTGTACAGATGTAAACTTGTCTTTGTTGTTTCACAGAGTACAGTACATTCAAGGGTACTATACCTATGTACACAAAGTGACAGTCCCATTTGTTTTCAGTACTGTGGAATACCTGCAGTAAGATGTGTATTATAGACTCTATGCAACATATATACAACCCAGATGGCTTAGTGGTGTATGTAGTGCCCTCAGTGTGCATTGTCCATGGTTCAAGTCCTTCAAGCCTTGTTGATACTGTCAATTAGGACTGCATAAGACATTTGTAATCAGGTATGAATGTGTTTTTGTGACAGTAAGCAGCGGGTACACACAGGTAACAGACATGGACAACTCGCTGTACACTTAACATGCCCTTCTTTGGCAATCCTGCTGATGTCACCCACCTACAAATACACCTCTGGGACTGCTGCAACCCAGTAATCTCCATGGTGCGTGCTGTAACTGTGTAATGATGTAGTGTGCTAAACTAGTTTGGTAGGTGTTCTAATCCCTGACAGGTCAACTGTGTGTGTGTGTCTGCCTGTCTGCCTGCCACCCTGTGAAAGAAACCATGCTTTTAGAGTATGCACACTCTTTACAATTCACATACCCACCTTTGGCAATCCTGCTGATATCTCCCACCTAGAAATACTCCTCTGGGACTTCAGTAACTCAGTATTCTCCCTAGTGCATGCTATGACTGCATATTGTTGTAGTGTGATAAACTAGATAGATAGGGGTTCTATTCCAAAGAAGGCCAAATGCACGTGTGTGTCTGCCTGCGAAAATAAGAATGCCTTTTAGAGTATGCACACTCTTTACAATTCACATAACCACCTTTGGCAATCCTGCTGATGTCACCCACCTAGAAATACACCTCTGGGAATATTGTAACCATGTATTCTCTGTAGCGCAAGCTGTAACTGCATATTGCTGTAGTGTGATAAACTAGTTAGGTAGGGGTTCTATTCCAAAAGAAACCAACTGTGTATATCTCTGCCTGTCATGAAAAAGAAACAATGCTTTTTAGAGTATGCACACTCTTTACAGTTCACATAACCACCTTTGGCAATCCTGCTGATGTCACCCACCTAGTAATACACCTCTGGGACTGCTGTAACCCAGTAATCTCCGTAGCGTGTGCTGTAACTACATAATTCTGTAGTATGATACATTAGTTAGGGAGGGGTTCTATTCCAAGACATGGCACGTGTATGGGTTTGATAGTCAGAGCCTGTGTGGAGGTGGCTGTGAGTGTCTAAACATTGGACATGATGGAGAGTGAATTTTGTAGTTTTTCTATATGGTGTCCATATTATATGACACAATGTCCACCCCACAAGGAGTACAGATGTCAGTCAGCCAAGGGACTGTGTTGGCAAGCCATAACCCTACATCTGGCAAAAGGCCTGGTGAACAAAGTAAGCAACCCAACCATTACCCAGAATACGTTCTGAACCCATGTGTCATACACAAACACACTTGCCTAGAATATCCCGTTATGTTGCTATTACCTTGCACATTGATGACAGATAGTAGGCATGGTGTGATTGCAGTGGGCTGTAGAGGACATGGCACCCTGTACAGCAGTACAATTGGCACATAATTGCAGAAAATGTGCCTTCACTGTGTTCCCCACTGGATGCCTGCAACATATGTGGTGCCATCAAATGTGATCCACAGAGGCCATACAATGCCTTACACATGTGCCCTGTATGGACCGATGCCACTGACAACAGGGAATACCTGTATCATGCTATCAATGCAGGTGCAGGGTCAACCTGCTGTCTATAAGCAGGTCCTGCTACACCAGGCCAGTATTGGCATATCTGAGGATAACAGTCTGTGTACACAACATGTGCCAGCCAAACCAGGTACACTTGTACATGTCACTGTACATTATTGTGGGATGTGCACATCCCAGGCAATGTCCATGTCAAGGACTATCAAACACAGACATGGCATGCATTGCAAAGCTATGGCCATGCACAATTGTAACCAGGATGTCAGGACAGTTCATACAATACCCATCTGTGTGGGACATTGCAGACACTACACCCCTGTACCACACTGCACACCACTGTTGGGTGTCGTGATGCCAAGGATTACCCCTCACCCAGCCTTGTACAGCCATCTTGCACAGCCAACCACTTCACACCCATGAAGCAATGCACACAAGCATGTCAGTACTGGTACCTTGTGTCTGCATGTGGGGTATGAGGCTCCCAACTACAGTCACTCCCAGTATAACCCCCATTGGCATACTGACAGATGTCAAACACGTTCACATGCCCTAGCCTATAGAACCTCTGGATATGCCCTGTGGTGCATGTAGTACCTGTGCATTACTGCAGTTTGGCAAACTAAGTAGTTAGGAAGTGTATTTCTGGGCCTGGCAAAGTGTGTCAATGTGAGTCCATCAGAGATTGTGGTTGTGTTGACAATGACATTCGTTCATGTGGACAGCCATGTGTGCTAAACCTATGTCTACTATATCTCTGTTGCAGATGTCACTCACCAGCACACATATATTTTCTTACAGCACACCAACATGTCAGCTTTGTGGCACATGGTGTAACTGCATGCACTTGTAATAGTAATGACTAGTCAGTCAGGGGTTTGAACCCCTGTACTGGTAGGTGTGTGACAGAAGATGCTTAGGTTTTAGTCTCCAAGCCCTTCTCTGATATCCTTTGCCTCTGTCTGTCCCTCCCACACACTCTCTGGTGGATGTGGAGTTATGCAACTGCTCAGCAGCAGCTTGCATTTTATAAGTGATGGTCATGATCAGGTGATGGCCTCTGAATCTATTTCTGTCCTCCTCTAGCTGATTGCATGTGGAACAGCTGTGATGATGTTCCCATAGCCAATTGCATAGAAACACAGTACAATATCTAGGAACATCATGTTGGTGTTTGCCCATGACAGTCACTGTGAGTGGTACCTGGATCTGGTGTTTGGTAAATGGCATCACAGATGATATCTGGATGTTCCTCAAACAACATGCACATTGGGAAATACCCTAAAGACAGGAGGGTGATGTGCCAGATATGACTACAGCATGTAAGTGTAGCTATGCTTCATTGAGACTACTGCCTGTTTAACAAGTTGTGTGTGTTAATTGCTATTTTTATTTTTTTTATTTTACATTTGTTGACCGCGCTAATCTAACTGGGTACATGTCCATTTTCAGTAGAGGCCCGGGGAGAAAAGCTCCAAGACACATACAAAATACAATATAGAAAGTTGCAACAGTCCAAGCTTAAAAAACAGCTATTGTTAATAAAAAATACAATACTTATCATGAGCATAACACAAACAGTAAAAGGTAATGTACAAGAGATGTTACTATATACATATATTTAAATTGCAATATCATGGTCTATTCGTTCTTTAAGGATAAATCTATAAAGGTGAAGAGTTTTCATCAGTGTAAAGGAAGAAAGTTAGTCAGGGTTAGTACAGGGGCATAACCAGTGTGTATTGAGAAATAGCTTTAGATTCTGTTTAAAAAGTGTTAGTGAAGACAGAGTTATGAGTTCAGTGGGTAGTAGATTCCAGTGCTTTCCAACAGTATTAGAGAACAGAGAGTCTCCTACCAAGTTGTTGGATCTGCAAGTATTGATCAGCAGTTTGTTTGAGGAGTGTAAATTCTTAAGATTCTTGTAAGGGGTAATGAGGCTAGTGAGTATCGGAGTGTTGGTGGGTTGATACAGGGTCTTGTGGACGATAGCAAGCTGGTGAAATTGAGGCTGGTTTAGAAACTCTAGCCATCCTAGTTGCTTTATATTAAGACAGTGATGCACTCTAAAAGGAGAGCCAGTGGCAAATCTAGCAATATTATTATAGGAGATTGCCAGTTTGTTGAGGTTGTTTTTAGAAAGATTAGTGTATATAGGTGAAGCATAGAGCAGAGTGGAGATTATGTGAGTTCTGGCTATAGTGATCCTAGCTACTGGCGTAAGAAAGGGTTTGATTCTATAGAGGGATCCCAGTTTTTTGTTGACTGATTTTATTGCGCTGTTTATATGAGTATCAAAGCTAAGGTTGTTATCTATTGTTATTCCTAAGCATGTTTTAAACCCAACAAGACAGCACTCTGTTTGTGAGGGAGCCCCATCTGTAGGCCATCTGTGGACTGGTCAGTGTGTGGAACCATTTGTTTCCTGTGTTACTCACTGAACACACATCTGTGAACCACAGGAGCATAGTATGAGGATTGCAGTCAGTACATGGTCATAGTGATGAGTTACTGCCATCGCATCCCTGAATGGACATATGTCACATGAAACAGTGGTATGACAGACACTGTCTGGGGTTCTCAGTGACTTGCCAACAGTGGGCCACTGTTCATAGCTGCAGTCACAAGTCTTCTACACTTTGTACAGATGTCATGCAGTATATATGCATGTGTTGTGCTCCCTCTGTAAATGTATACCATCTGCTGTGTTGGGTTGATGGTCATATCTATGCATGCTGTTATAAGTACTCCTGAATGCTGTTGACTATTACTAAGCCATATCTGTGTTTAAACTGCAACACCATATGCTGTAAGGGTTTGAAGATCCCGGCAGAACCTCCTGTCCCACTTCAGCTGGCCATGGCACTGGGCACCAGCACATCTGGGGCCCAGCCTTGAACCTCCACCTCTGTTGGCTCTGCACCACCTTCTGGTGGAACCACAACTGAGGATGGGGCTTGTCCCTCCTGGGAGCAGTTCCAGACAGGAACATGTCCACTGTTGTACAGTCCCAGACATGGTGCATAGGGGGCTCAATAAGGGGTTTCGAGGCCAGATACGCCAGCTCGAGGGCAGAGTTCCACATTTACAGGGCGAGCCTGCCCCTCTTAGACAGCCCCCAGCACTGCCACCTTTGCAGCTGTTTTGGTGCAGTGGTGGCTACCCATGGCTGGGGACCTCTGTCCCACTGTTTCCATCTGGGGGCTCATGGGCTTGTGACTGCCAAACACCCCTCCCCGTCTGAGGTGTATCCCCCACATGTGTCATATACTGACCCTGTATGCTGTCTTGTCTGTCATCCTACCCAACCTATCCCCCATGAGCATACCTACTCTCCTTCCCCCACATCCCACTCTCACCCTATGGAAATGAAAGGCCAATCAGTTCCTAGAACAACATTTGCCCCATACATAGTTGTCCACTTCACACCTGTCCACTGGACACATGTAACCCTTTTAATATGCATCACAACATACTCCAGTTGTACTCACCCCTATCTCTCAGGCACATGATCCTGGTATGCACATGACACCTAAAGGTTCCAGGTACACGTGATGCAGACGACCCCATTGTACACACAACACTACTGGTAACTCTATGGTTACCCCATTTACCTTTATTATGATGATGATGTCGCACACAGCACCTTGCAAGAGTACTGCAAGAGTACTGTTCTCACATAATGATTGGACAGGAACTGTTGTGTTAATGTAAATAAAATGCACAGAGTGATGTATTTGGCCAATGTACAAATGTTTGCGTGTATTAATGACACATGTCTGAATGAGGGAGTCTTGATATTACATAGGACAACATCACTACATAATACAGGTGTTGCTGGTGTTTCTCTTTTCATTCCTTTGTAATGGTTTGTTGTCACATGGGATGTTCTTGATATATCTATATATATGTATGTATCTATAACTGGATATAAACACTCACACATATATCTACATGCTATACTGTTGAATGACTGCACTGGATGATATGTTTCTGATGAGATCCAATGTCTGTATATCTGCCATGGCTTAGTGGTAAATCACAATAGCTGTATGTGCAGGGTCCTAGTTTCGAGCCTTGCAGAGGCTGTTTATTTGGTTGCTGGGCAGAACAAGGCCATTGGATAGGGAGTGATTATGGCACATTAAAGCAGTTGTGAGTGGGTGTGCATGGGTTTGCGTGGAGCTAAGCAATGCTAACCTCCAGTTACAGTTTCTTACACTCTACATTGCTTTACTAGTGTAATACTCGCATACTGGCGGCCAAACAGGCTTACACCCGCTTGCTCCCGCACTTGCAAATGCATGGCATTTGGTGTTTGCATCTGACACTCACACCCCTGGGTGGGAGTGAGGACTACAGTATTACCTTGTGATGCCTATTACATCGGATTACATGCTTACAGTATCGGGAATGGCTGCCCATTAGGCAAAAGCATGCCGTTCGACTGAAATGAATCCATGGCCTATCCAGAGTTTGATTCATATTATTGGTGTGTTCCTCTTACAATCTGCACCTGTCTGGCTAATACATGGGAACTGACACTCTTCAATACAAACAAGTAATTGGGTTTTGAAACCCACATACTTCAGCCAAGTCATGCTACTGCATACCTAATATTCTATCATCTTTCTAAGGTTGTCAGTGGAATATGTGCTTTCTGTCCCAATCAGACCTCTCATACGATTGGGGAAAAATACCAACTGAATCAGGGACACGTCATAACAACATCAGGGACACATTTAAATTATTGGTGCTATTAACCTGACACATTGACAGACTCAGAGCATATGTATTCATACACATTTTCTGAGGTAAATAATGTTTATAACTCTTAATTGTTGTCGTTATTCATTACATGTAATTCACCACCTTTCTTCCAAAAAGTTTTAGGAGGGATTAAGTGGGACAGAGTTAGAAATTGACTTGAAATCAGGGACGTCGCTGGAAATCAGGGACAGTTCAGAGGTATGGTCCCTATTTGTTCCCCAAATGGTTTATGTCCTGTCCAGTGGATTTGCTCTTAGGGGTTGAGAGGTATGGGTATCAGCTATGCCCATTTCAGAATATTACTTATATCCCCAGGGCAGTCATGATACGACTGCACCAGCCAACACTTGCACATCTAGGCCCATAATTGCATAACAATAGTTCCCCCACCTGCCGCTCCTCTACAGCACTCATCATTACTGTGGGTGCAGGTGGGGTATAAACACACCACTACACACCTCCCACTCTCCCCATGTCGGGACACATGTCATACCCTGTGTTGACCCATGGGTTATCAGGCTTGCACAACCTACTGGTCCAGTCATTTCCGGGACTGCCTCCAATGATCATTAACTTTTGGTGTCTCACAAGGGGCATCGATGTCTATGTTTCAAGATTAGACCTGGCAGGTCTCTCCCACTGGTAGTATCCTGCCAGTGGTCTGGGAAGCAGTGGTGTGTTTACTTTCATTGTGTGTCTATTTGTCTCACTGGCCTAGCTGGGGGGGGTTGGAGGTTGATGCTATGTGTTACACGTTTGTTTATTGGACCCCTCACCCCCATATGCATGGCCTGTGAACATATGTAACTCATAACTGCTGTATCATATCCTAGCTATATACATGTGTATATTTACAGTCAACATATATATATATATATATATATATATATATATATATATATATATATATATATATATATATATTACTATATGCATATATATCTGTATATGTATGCATACATTTATATATTTATATATTGCTGTTTTATATATATATATATATATATATATATATATATATATATATATATATATATATCACAATAATGGGGCTATGGGTGTCTGCATATGTATATTTATATGTATGTATATATTTATATATATATATATATATATATATATATATATATATATATATATATATATATATATATCTAACAACAATGGGGCTATGGGTGTCTGCATATGTATATATTTATATGTAGGTATGTATCTGTATTCTGTCTCTGTATGTATACATTTGCACTATGGAGAGGGAGAGGCTTATCTCTATGTCACTATGGGTAGATATACACACACTTACCTATACATATATATATATCTACATCTGGTTATTCCATTCCTTGCCATATAGATTACACTTTGCTGCAGTGGGACTTGTAGTAGGTGTGGCTGCTCGTTGGACGATGCCTCTGCCCAATGAACACATTCGCTTACATCCCTAGGGCTGTCCATATAGGCCCACATCAGCCAACACCTGCACACCTAGACCCATAAGTAGCTACCCATAGTTCCTCCACTCGCACCTTCTCTACAGCACCCATCCTTACTCTGGGTCCTGGTCGGTTCTGGACACACCACTACACGCTGCCCATTCTCCACTTCACGGGACACATTTCATACAATTGTCTCGACCCATGGGTCATCAGGCTTTCCCACCCTTGTATTCTGAGTATGTATACACCCCAGCCGGAATGTTCGGTCTATCACCTTCTTTTGGTCCTGCCAATTTTTGGGGTGTCCCGCAAGGGACGCTCCTGTTTGTATTCCAAGATTTGAATTCATGGGTGCACTGTGTACCCGCCCCCTCGGTTGTATCTTGCCTGTGGTCTGGGGAGCAGTGGACTCTTTACATTGTTTGTGTGCATGTTTCTCGTGTCCAGCTAGAGGGGGGTGGAAGGTCATGCTACGTGTTTCATGTTTCTTGCTTGGGCCCCTCACTTCCATTGGAATAGCCTGTGAACATATGTAATTCTTGTGTGCTGTTTCCTATAATAGCTGTATATCTGTGTATATCTACGCACACACACACACACACACACACACACACACACACACACACACATATATATGTATGTATATATATATATATATATATATATATATATATATATATATATATATATATATATATATATATATATATATATATATATATATATATATATATATATATATATATATATATATATATATGTGTGTGTGTGTGTGTGTGTGTGTGTGTGTGTGTGTGTGTGTGTGTGTGTGTGTGTATGTGTGTATTTAAAGCAATGCATACCCCGTGCAAACACACTTACACATGCTTACTGGTGTTTATACATGCTTAAATCTGCTTACTAGGGCCTTATTCATTATGACACTGACACTTCGCTCCAATTACTTTTAATTGTTATTTTGCAGGTTATACAGCAGACAGATTCGCAATATTTTCATGTACAGATTACCGATGGTAAATGGTATGTGATGCAGTGGGATTCGGTACGGGAATGTCTGTTCGTTAGGCGGTTGCTTTAACCAATACACTATTGCTGTGCTGCTTCATTTGCATATATATATACCCATATAACCATGGATCCTGGTTCCCCAAACACACACCCCAATGCCTCCCTAACACTGCAGTCATCCATTCTCCAGTTGGATTCGCGGTGTATCCACACCACTGCACATTGGCTACTCTCTACTCCTATAGATCCATCCCATCTGTTGACTCACTCCACGTATCCTCAGAACTCCCAAACTTTTAGTCCACAAACATTGGTGACATGAGTGACCAAAAGAATACTATTCGTACTTTTTGGGTTGTCCCACATGGGACATGCATGTGTTTATGTCAAGATTAGACTCTATACTTCATTACATCCTTACTCCTATTAACATGACACTACAATAAATTAATAAGTATGACTATGTGGTAACACACACGTTACACATGAGAGCCTAATTATGTATGTGTCCAGTATATTTCTTTTACAAATAGACCGGTTTAGTAATTGGCGTTGCCATAGCAGGCAGATCACAGGAATGATTCCATGTGTGGGAAAGTCCTCACATTCGATTTTTTTCAGCACAGCACTGACTTCGGACATTGTACACACTTCTGCGTTTTAGCAGTTTTGTCCCATCCCTCTTATGCACAACCTATTATTCTATCTACTGTCGAGGTTTGTAAGGGCACATTCATGTTATTTATGTCTGCAAATGGAATGAATGTGTTACAGAGAATATACTTCTACATATTGATGTCTGCATGTCTGTATGCATATATACTTATAATGAACTCGCTGACCTCCACAGGATGGTCCAATTAGAACCAGCCCATCCAACCCTGGCACACCTGACTCCATAATTTCATACCCATAGTTCCTCCACCCCACCCGTGTTCAACATACATGCATACCATCCATTGTCCACTTGTTATCTCGGCCATGACACACCTCCACACATTGCCCTCTCCCGAGCATTAGGCACCCTACACGTATGTTGTCTAAACCTATGTATTCTCAGGCTCTCCCACCATTTAGTCCTTGAACATACCTGCCCTTGTTTGTGTAATGATCGGATGGCCAAATAGCCCATCAATTTTTGGGTAGTCCCACCAGGGACTACCCTCTGTGTGTAAAGTAGACTTAGCAGATCAACAATGTTACTCCCACTGGTAATATCCTGCATGTGGTGTGAGTATCAGTGCTTTGCTCACTCCTGCCCAGCTTGATATGACATACACTGACAGCGCTATATAATACTGGAGTTGCTGTTGATTCCCTTCTCATTCCTTTTGTATCCTTTATTGCTACGTTATTCTTTGTTCATATATATATATATATATATATATATATATATATATATATATATATATATATATATATTATATATCTGTACATATTTATATACATTTCCTATGCTGGGCACTGCTTAGACCCTTGCAAGTGCACTCAGACTTGCTTACTGGTACTTATATGTGTTTACTACTGCTTATTTGTGCTTACACCTGCTTACTAGTGCCTTATTCATTATAACAGTGCCACTTTGCTTGAATGATATTTAAGTTAAATATCTCATGCGATACTCTTATGTCAGTTTTACAGCAAAACTACACTCATTCCACATGGAAAATTATATGTGCTATTGTTGGGCTCGAACCGTGAATGCTTGTTCATTAGGCAGATGCTCTAAACACTACACTATTGACATTTACGTTGATGCTGCATGTTTTGCTATGTTTGACTGAATTTAATGTGTAAGCTATGCTTGGCGGAGGGCAGCGACGTACAAACACGCTGCGCCTTGTTTACACCTTCAATATTGCAGCAACTCAAATGTATAATAGGGACATGGGGAATCTAATTGTGAAAGTTCTAGGGACAGGGCTCAACATTCCACTAAGTGCTTGTGTGTTTACTACTTCGATTTTATTTCACTGTTCGTGGACACTCTTATATGCTTAGCATACATTTCGGTATCCACGGATACTGAATTACTGACTTACTATTATAGGCGGGCTCTACTCGTAGGCATAGTTGGTTTGGCAACTCTCAGGGCATGTTTATGCCTCCATAGAGCACTTGTACACGCCCCCTGCACTCGCACACATTTCCTGTGCACGAAAAGGGTGCAACGATGCGTCCTCATACATATTCATATGGCGCTGCTGCACCATCTGTTGTGAGGACGCTCGTCGCAAGGCTAAAACCATCCTTGCACCGAGCTTCTTGAATCCCAGGGATAGTTATTAACAGTGCTGATAGGGGTGGGGCAGTAGTTGCTTGGGATTGAGAGACTTAAAACCAATGACTCAATTATTGGACTGTCAGTTTTACAAGAAAATGTTTTTGGATCTGACACTGAAATTTAAACATGATATTGACACTTTTTTGAGATCTGCTATGGATGAAGGTATTATATCTTGAGATGTGGTATACCATCTTACAGTCCAAGATCCTTCTCCACAACATTTTCATATGCTTCTTAAAATAGATAAAAATTCTTGTTGTCCACCCAGTAGAGTGATATTTTTGGGGTATGGTTCTTTAACTGAACTTTGTCTTCTTTTTTGAAATATTATTTAAAACCTTTATTATTCATGGTTAGGTCAAGAATATAGGACTGTAATCAATTTTTAAATATTTTACAAGATGTGCAATTGAAAGTTAATTGGTACATGTGTACTCTTGATATTAAGGCCCTATATGCGAACATTCCACACTGAGCAGGACTTAAGGCATTACAACATTAGCTGGGTAGGACACCTTTATGTAGCCCTGGCTTCACTACTTTTTAATATGTTTGGCAGAACACGTTTTGACAAAAAATCTGTTTTATTTCAATAATGAATGTTTTTTACGGTTACCTATTAGAAAATCAAAGTTACGGAACTTTGAATACCATATGATTGACACCATATGATCGAAGTTCTGTAACTTCAAAATTAAAAAAAAAAAAACAAAGACAACGTACCCTGATGGGTAAAAGCAGGGGGGCAAGACCCCCTGCATCACCCACACTCCCCGCTACTTAAATATACCAACTCCGAGATTACACTTGAATGCACTGCAGTGCGGAAAGGGAAGATTTCCCTTTCCTACACTGTAGTGCAATCTCGGAGTTGGTATATTTAAGTAATGGGGGTGTGGGGGGTGCAGGGGGGCTTGCCCCCCTTCCTACTCCCTTTACTTTTTCTTTTTTTTTTATGTTAATTTTGAACATTTTGAATTTTCAATTGTTTGATCATTAAAGGTTGACCTTTAGTGATTTGAACAACTGAAAATTCGATGTTCCAATAGGAACCTGATTTTGGTTACCTATTAGAAAATCGAAGTTACAGAACTTTGAATACCATATGGTCGACAACATATGATCGAAATTCCGTAACTTCGAAATTATAAAAAAGAAAAAAAACAAAGACAACGTACCCGGATGGGTTAAAGTAGGGGGCAAGCCCCCCTGCACCCCCCACGAGGGGGGCTACACCTACACCTTAAAGGTGCAGCAATGGGAGTTTCTTTTGCTCTCATTTATGCAGACTTATTCATGGGTGTCTGGAGGATCAGCTTATATACAATATCAGTGACAATCTTTATCTAGACACCATAGATATTTAGATGAATGCTGGATGTTTGGAAATCTGATGTGATTTATTTACAATAATTTGTTCAATATTTAAATGACAGCAAGTGGGGTTACAAGTCAGAGTTAATTATAATCTTAGTAGATTTTTTTTTATTTGATGGTCTTAAACAATGTTGATGGAACTTTGCAAACCTTCATGTTTAGGAAGGAGTTTATTATAATTCCATTCTTGATGCAGCTAGCTGTCATCCACCACATATTATTAATAACATCTCTAAATCACAGTTTCTTAGAGTTCAAAATATTTGTTCTTCTTCAGCTGAGATCATCATGTAGAAGATCTATTTCAATGTTATTATGCTAGAGGATACAATTTGTGTACTCTACAAAAGGCATAGAAGTCTACTAATTCTTATACTGGATGAGAACTATTAAGATATGGAAAAAAATGATTTGTCATTATGTTTTGTTATGACTTTTGGCAGTAATTCTTTGGCTTTTCAAAATTTAATAGATAAATATTGGAGTATTCTCCAATCAGATAATAAGCTGATAGATTTGATACCATGTAGATGTAAATTTTCTTTTAGACGTGATAAAACAGTTGGTAATGAATTGAATCATTATAAAAAGCTATACAAGTTGATTTAGATGGCAACAGAGCAAGGATGGCACAGAAATGGATGTTTTCCATGTGGGCATTGTTCTACTTGTAAATCTTACTAAATTGGGTTGGCAAGATATATTAAATAGAATGGGATGGGGATGGTTGGTTTGTTAAATTGGGTGCCCTCTTTCCTCCGGGTTCTGCTTGTAAGGCTGTTATGAAAACGAAACAGTTTTCTTCTGCTAATACTGCTTGTGTTTTTTATGTTAGATGTTTTATCTCTTGATTTTCTGCATGGATTATATATTTGGCTATTTGTGCATGTTTTCCTTTTATGTGAGTAAAACTTCCAGAAAATTTAAAACATGGATCTTTGAACATTTGAATGATATTAAAAACTGGAGGTCTTCTAGTGCTGTATACAAACATGTTATTAAACATTGCGCTGCTGTTTTATATTTATAGCCATAGACATAATTTGTTATCAGAGTCTTAATAAATTGGGTTGGAAAGATATTAAATAGGAGGAAATGGTGTTCAATTGTTAAATTGGGTGCTCTGTACCCTCTGGGTTTGAATGAATTACTGTAATTGGGTGAATTAAGGTTTTAGGGATGGTTCTTCCTGTATGTAGTTTATTTATTATTAAGGTGATTGGTAGTCATTTATTTTTGCACCGATGAAGGCTTTGGCTGAAACCAGTTTGCTTGTTTCTTAAACACATGGTTTAATTACATAGAATAAATATAATATATTGTTTTAAGCTGACAAGAGTGCTGTTCGTTATTCACATATTATGTATGCAATGAGTTCATCAGGAGTAACTGATGTGAGGATAAGTATACATACAGAGGCAAATGCAAACAGCAAATAGTATAAAATTATATATGATTAGCTAAACATAAAGAATATAACTGACACTGCTTGTTTAGAAAAACAAAAATAGATAAAACTATACAAGACTGGCATGTACAGGCACAGCAATAACTAAAAAATGGCAAAGGGGGCGGTTGCCCAGGTGCAAACTGTTATGGGACACAATCATTAGGTACTGTTTGTAAAGCTTTTTTAGCTAGTTTCACTGTGTGAAAGGTATTAACTAAAAATGTTCTCCACTTGTTAAACATCTGTTTGTTTGTTCTGATTTCCTGCCAAGGAGTATATCATATAACTGATTTGTTTGCATTTAAAAGCATTCTCTAGAGCCTCCTTACTCCTTTATCTGTTTAAAAATTTCATTTAGTGGCTCACTGCTGTTTTTCTGCTGTGATAAACATTTCTGTAGAGTTTTCTGCCTAAAATAGTATAACTAGTAGCTATAGTATAGTTTCCCACCCTCCCTATTGGTGTCTTGTTCTTATACTTGGTGGCTTTGCAGTTGCCTGCCCCTACTTTAAATTTGATCTGGGACACTCCTCCCAGTCTAGTGTCATTAGCTCATTCTTCCTAACACAGAGAGAACATCTGAGGAGGCCAGTACACTTAGTTTCTTAACAGTGAATTATGTTCATCCTTTCTCCCTTTCCACTTTATTAAAACAGCACTTTGCTAGAATCTACCATTCCTAGAATATCCTTGTGTTCTGACTGAGTGTGCTTCTCAAACAATCTGGAAATATAGAGCTGATAAGTATATTTTTGGCACTTTTTAACTGTCCAGAGTTCTGCACTGTCTTAATTTTTGCTTGACATTTATATATTTGCTGGCATTGTTTTCTGATACATTGAGTGCCTAATTTACTGCTTTCTGCACTTGTTTTTAGTATTTTTTTAATTTAATTGCATTTATTTAAAATGTATTTGCTTTAATATTGCTACACACTCAAGTATGCTAGCTTGCACTGCATTTGAAATGTTACTACTGCTGTTTTAGCTGTTTTTCTGTAAAAATAAATCTAAGCTTGTTTCACACCTTTCCTGTAACTAGTCTACTCCAGATACAGATTTGCTGTATCCAGGACTGCTTATAAGCTTCTGAGACCCACAAGCCTTTCTGTGTTGAAGGGAAACGTTCTAGCTTATCAGTGGGAGTAGTAAGCACTAGGTAGCCTATCTACCACAAGAGGAGTGGTTTCTGGCCCAGAAATTGTAGTTTATTGGCCGTTTGGGAAGTTTTTCCATCCCTTTCAACTTTCTGGTTTAAAAGCCCACGTTTATACTTGTTTCCCACCTTTCCTGCAACTAGTCTAGTCCAGATAAAGATTTGCTGTATCCAGGATTGTTTGTAAGCTTCTGAGCCCCCCCTCCCCAATCATTTCTGTGTTGGAGGGAAGCCTTCTAACTTATCAGTGGAAGTGTTAAGCACTAGATAGCCTATCTGCCTCAAGAAGAGTGGTTTCTGGCCCAGAAATTGTAGTTTATTGGCCATTTGGCCAGATTTTCCATCCCTTTCAACTTTGTGGTTTAAAAGCCCATGTTTGCATGGGTTTGTACTTGTTTAAGCTCCGCGGATCCAGTTTTGGCATCCTGCAGACTGCAAGAACATCAGAAAGGAGAAAGCAATACTCTAAGTGCCTCCATTTTGATTTTTTCCTAATTTACTACTTTTTGGTTTTGTTTTTAGTCACTTTTTAAATGTAATTACACTTATTTAAACTGTATTTGCTTTAATATTGCTACACACTGAAGTATACTAGCTTGCACTGCATTTGCAGTGTGTTTTTTTTTTTTTGCTGTTTTATGTAAAAAAAAAAGTTATAAGCTTGTTTCCTGCCCTTCCTGTAACTAGTCTAGTTCAGATACAGATTTACTGTATCCAGGACTGTTTGTAAGCTTCTGATCCTCGCAAGCCTTTCTGTGTTGCAGATAAGCCTTCTAGCTTATCAGTGGGAGTGGTAAGCATTAGGTAGTCTATCTACCACAAGAGGAGTGGTTTCTGGCCCAGAAATTGTAGATTATTGGCTGTTTAGGCAAGTTTTTCCATCCCTTTCAACTTTCTGGTTTAAAAGCCTGCATTTGCATGGGTTTGTGTTTGTTTAAGCTCCACACAGCCGAGCCGAGCTGAGGTAAACTATTACTAGTGCCAGAAAGTCTGCTCTTCAGTTTTTTCCCTTTGATCTAGCTAATTCTTTCTCTCTTGCACTTCAAATAGCCTAATTGCTTTGCACTTCAGCAGGTTTTTATAGCAATTATTGTAGCACACCTAAGTGCTATCAGCACTAGTCATTCTTCACAGCAATAGCTCCAGTACTTAGTAGTTATGACCACCTCTCCTGGCATGATTAAAGGGCAGTTCCCTGTGCTTTCTCCTATTAACTTGGAGCACTTGGGCATTCTGAGCCAGTGCAGCAACTGCCTCATGTACACAGACAACCCTCTTCTTTTACCTTCCAACTCTCAGACTTGTGAGAGATGCAGTTATATCACCAAATTGGAAGCTATGCACTCTCCAGCTAAGACTGGCTAGCTGGTCAAGAGGAGAAGATTAACACCTGCACCACATCATATGGAACACATAGCCCTCCAGAACACCCATTATCACAGCTCTCATATAAAAACACAAACTACACACCCACCTTTGTGGAGGCTCTCAATAGAAATTTACCCAAACAGCAGAGACCTCCAAGACAGAAATGCACTCGATCACCACAACACAGCACAAACCACAGGACACATAGCTTACCTCCAAAGTGTGCCCCTCAACCTAAGCCCCTAAAGCTAAATACCTTGCCCAATACACTAATCATAGGTAACTCAATAATGAGGCACACAGATGTCCCACTCACTAGGTTGAATAAGGAGAAGGTAACAGTCAGCTATCAGGTGCCAGAATCTGACACATGACACACGCACTCAGGTCACTCCACAACAAGTACAAGTATGACTCTGTAATTGTCCATGTGGGTGTGAATGACCTGAGATGCACTTCCCTGGACTACATGAAAAGAGACATGGTGGAGCTCTTGGATTATGTGGCCCAGGCAGGTATGACAGCAGCCCTGAGCATTATCCTACCATCACCCAGAATGATACTGCAGTACAAACAAAAAATGATTGACTTTAACAATTGGCTAAGTTTCTGGTGTCATTCTAAGGGGATCCAGTATATGTCTGCTTGGGGTGACATGATTGACAGACCTTGATGCTTTGCCAGAAATGGCCTGCATTTGTTACCCCTGGTTTTCTGGGTATTGGCTAAGGCTCTTACCACCCCTATAGTGCCTTTCTTAGGTGGTGTTCCAAAGACCAAATTACCACCATAACAGCTATAAATAAATGCAATCTGAGGGTCATGCTGCTCAATGCTAGAAGCCTAAATCTCAAGATGCACTTGCTCGAAGTGCTCCTCAAAATGGAGAACATCGACATTTGTTCTGTAACGGAGACCTGGTTTAAAGTGGCAGAAGGCACCCCTGCACTACTAGGCTATAACTCATTCCACATCTTTAGGCCCCAAAACATGGACTGAAGCTCCAAAGGTGGTGGTGTCTCCATATTCATAAAAGATATGCACACCTCCAGACTAGTAGCCCAGTATAATGCATCTGAGATATTTCAGGTACAACTAACATTGGGTAAGACGGCAATCAAGGTCATAGCCTGCTATATGTCCCAACCATGTTCCTAGACATTCACTCCATGTTCTTAAGCACCCTGGAATCTATCAAGATCCACCCAATGCTCTCATACTACGAGAGTTCAACTATTCCTCCATCAACTGGAAAAACTACTCAAGCACCAATACACTGGCCCAATGCTTCCTTGAATTCATCAGTTCCAATGCCCTGGACCAGCTCATTCTGACCCCCACTAGAGGAAGCAATATCCTTGACCTGGTTATTACTAACATGAGTGACAATTGATCTACACCAATAGTCAATCCCTCCCTGGTCAGATATGACCATAAACTAATCACCATGGAAATCCACTTCCCACCCACACCCACCCACAACGGTAACCACATTGAAAAACTTCTCCAAAGCTGACTTTAGACTCCTAAAAACAGAGGTGTCTAACTTCATGACACACATGCCAATGGAAAATACCAGCATGACTGCTGAATCATACATCAATGCACTGTACAAACATGTACATAAATGCATGGAACTAGCCATACCCAACAGAACCAAGACTCTCTCCTCCAAAAAAAGGAAGCCAGTGTGGTGGTCCCCTTCCATTAATAAACTCTACAACATAACGGAAAAACTATTGCAGAAAAAGGTGAAGTCCCTTATTAGCCTCAACAAAAAGTTGAGATCCCTCATCAAATCCTCTAAAGCCAACTATGAAGGCAGAATTGCGGTAGACACTAAAAACAATCACAAAGCCTTCTATAGTTATATCAAGAACCTCCACGGCAATACTTAGATTTGCTATGAGTTACTGCACAATGGTACCTCCTATACTGAGCCAACAGATATTGCCAACATACTGGCTGACAGATTCAGTGCCAACTTTACCACCCCCCCCCAAAGGACCAATCAGAATACTAGAAGAATGCCAGGCACCCAGCATTATTGCAGCACAGGTTAAAGATGCATTGTCCAAGGCCAAGAATATAGCTTCCATGGGACCTGATAATATCCCTGGCTGTATTCTACATGAACTACAAAGCGAACTGGGACCACAACTGTGTGCCCTGTTCAGTCACAGCCTCAGCTCAAGCTTTGCCCCTACTGAATGGCACACTGCTACATTCATCCCTCTCCATAAAGGGGGACCAACTACAGACCTTGGGAATTATTGCCCCATTAGCTGGACGAGTCTGATATGTAAAGATATGGAGTGTGTCATCATGGACCTGATTACCAAAGATATAAGAAATCTCCAAACTCTAGACCCCACACACTTTGGCTTTGTGAAAGAGAGATCATGCCTGCTCAATCTGGTTGACTTCCTTGAGTCAGTCACCAGGGCTGTGGATAAAGATAAGGCAGTGCATACAGCCTACCTTGATCTGGCCAAGGCCTTTGATATGATTCCTCACTCAGGAATTATTGATAAACTCACCAAACCAGGCATCAACCCCTATATCACTAGGTGGTTTGCAAATTTTCTCCCAGATAGAACACGCAGCGTTAAAGTAGCAGACTCCAAGTCAGATTGCCGACTAGTCATGAGTGGAGTCCCACAGGGATCAGTCCTGGTTCCTCTCCTATTCAGCATCTACTTCTCAGAAGTCCAGCCCAATACTAAGGTGCTCTGACTGACCAAGTTCGCAGATGACTGCAAGCTGGGAGCCATTATTAACTCCCCAAGTAATGCAGACATCCTACAGAAAGGCCTCACTGAGACCAATGACTGGTGTTGAAACCATGGCCTTAAGTTTAACACCAAAAAATGCGTCATCATCCCCTTTGGTAAAAACTCAATTCCCACTAATTACTGCATCAGTGGGAGCCCACTGAACACTGAAGGTGTTATAAGAGATGTGGGATGCAGGTTGACAACAACCTCTCCTTCAACCACCACATTGCCACTGTGATCAGAAAGTCCTTCTATGTGCCATATCTTATTACTAAGGGTTTTGCATCCAGGAAGAAAGAAGTGATCATTTATCTCTACTCTTCCTTCATTAGACCAATCATTGAGTATAATGCCCCATTTGGCATGTACCTCACTAGATACATGCAACAGCTGGAGAGGTCACAGAAGTACCTCACGAAGAAGATCCTAGGCATTAAACACATGTCCTACACAGACAGATTCAAAAGACTCCAGCTATTCTCTGTCTCATATCGCCTACTTAGAGGCGATCTCTGCTTGACTTACAAAGTCATGTCTGACCCAGCTCTGTTATAAATGCTACATCTAAAGAAATCCCAATTCCTCTGCACCACATGCTCCAGAGACCTCAACCTCATTACCACAATCAACAGAACATGCTGGAGGGGCAGGTTCCTCACCCAGAGACTGCCCATGCTCTGGAATAGACTTCCCATACATGTCAAACAGAGCACCTCACTGTCCCTCTTCAAGAGAAATGTTGATGAATGGATGGGTAATAGAAAGTTCACCCAGGGGATCACTCCAGTAGCTCTACTTGATAGAGGCACTGGGAACTAACATCGGGTGGCACAATGCCAGAGCACATCTATGGGCTAGGCTTGTAAAGGCTTGAGGGCCATTATCCTAGTACACACCAATGAACCTACAAACCTGTGAAGAGTACACTGCTGGTATTGATACTGCATTTAAAGTCATGCATGAAGTACTAAGTGTATGGTGAATAATGTAACAAGCTGCCTGTTACATTTGTAGCAAGCAGCTTGCTAGAAATGTAAGAATCAGCTTGACAGGCTTATAGAGAAGCTTTTTTTTTCTTTTTGGTTGTTAGTTTAGAGATGTTTTGTGCTAGTTTAGAGAACTGTATAGGGCATCAGATAACCTAGTTACTGTTCTGGTTCACAGGCTATAAACATCACCATCAAACCTCTTTTCCCATTTTCTACATAGGGTCAGGGTATCATGTCAACTGTTACCATGTCTCAGTTTAATGCCACTGTCTTACCTTCTTTGATAATCATGCCTGAGTGTCACGGATCTTCTCTCACACAATTCATCCACTTCTTTGAGGATGCCCTCATTTCCACTTGACATCTTCCTGTCTGTCCTAAATCTTCTTCACCAGATTGTCTTCTGCTTTTCTGTACATGTGCCCAGACTACTATAATCTGTTCTCTTTGACTTTCTCTGCAATTGGAGCTACTTTGGTGTCTGCTCTGATGTCCTCATTTCTTCAAGTGTCCCATAGTGTGCATCCTACCACCCATCTCAAGCATTTCATCTCCATCACCTCTAGCTTTTTAAACTGCCATGTCTTCACTGGCCAGGTTTCTGTACCATACAGTAGTTCTGGATGCACAAATGTGTTGTACACCTTACTTTTTAGCTTCTTTGGCATTCTTCTGTCATACACTAACCTTGACACTCTTTGCCAGTTTGCTGCTGCCTCTCTGATTCTAGCTTAGATCTCTTCATTCACTTCTCCTCTCCTCAACCAACCTTCCCAGATACTTGAAGCAGTTAACCTGTTCCACTATTTTCCCTTCTATCTCAGTTCTCAGTTTCTCCTGAATTCCCACGTTTTCTGCCATTACAACTGTCTTATCTGTACCCAGCTTCATTCCACATGCCTGCAGTTTTGCATTCCATTCTCCTATCCTTTGCTAAAGTTCTTGTTCAATGTCTGCTCGTAATGCCACATTATCTGCATACAGCAACATTGTTGATCTACCCCTCCAATCTGTTTGCTAATGCAGTCCATCACCAGTATAAATAGCAGTGGGCACAGAGCTGAACTCTGATGCAAACCCACTCCCACTGGAAAACCCTCTGTGAGTCCAAACACTGTTTGTACTTATGTAATTGGGTTCTTGTACATAGCCTGTATTAATTCATAGGTTCATAGGTTCATAGGTTGGTACTAGGCTATCAGCCCTAGGGCCTATACAAGCCTAGCCATAACAATTCCCTGGCTATTTCTTCCCACACTATTTACTTCCCTGGACCCCTGTCTAGCAGAGCGACTGACATGATCCCTGGGATGAATTTCCTTTCTTCCATTCAGTCATCAAGGTTCCTTTTGAAGAGGGCCAAAGAGGTGCTCTGCTTGACATGTATGGGCAGTCTATTCCAGAGACTGGGGAGTCTCTGGGTCAGGAACCTATCCCTCCAGCATGTTTTGTTTGTTGTGATGACAAGGTTTAGACCCCTGGAGCATGTGGCTCTGAGAGATTGGGATTTCTTTAAGTGTAGCATGTCCAACAGCTGTGGGTTTGACATGGCCTTGTACGTTAAGCAGACATTGCCTCAGAGTAGACGATATGTGACAGAGTATAGCTGGAGTTTTTTAAGGCAGTCAGCATAGGGCATCTGGTTTAGGCCTGTGATTCTTTTAGTGAGGTATTTCTGCGGCCTTTCCAGTTGTTGCAGATGTCTTGAGAGGTACATACCAAATGGGGTGTTGTATTCTATAATGGGTCTAATGAGAGATGAGTACAGTGGGACAATAACCTCCTTTTTTCTGGATGAAAAGCCCTTAGTGATGAGGTGTGCCACATAGAAGGATTTCCTGACTGTTGTGGCGATGTGGTTATTGAGGGTGAGACCACTGTCCACCTGTGTCCCTAAGTCTCTTATCACACTTTCGGTGTTTTGTGTACTGCCACCTATGTGGTAATTCACGGGTACATGTTTTTTTCCCAAAGGGGATAACTATGCATTTCTTGGCATTGAGCTTGAGCCCATGGCTCTGGCACCAAGCATCTGTTTCTGTAAGGCCCTTTTGCAGAGTATTGACATCATTTGGGGATTCAATAATGGCTCCCAGTTTGCAGTCATCTGTGAACTTTGTTAGCCAGAGTCCCTTAGTGTTGGCCTGTACTTCAGAGAAGTAGATGCCAAACAAGAGAGGTCCCAGGACTGAACCCTGAGGTACTCCACTTGTCACTTGTCTGGAGCTGGATTTGGAGACAGCTACTTTTACAGTGTGGGTTCTGTCAGTAAGCCAGTTGGCAACCCATCGAGTGATGTAGGGATTAATGCCCAGCTTAGTAAGTTGATTTATGATTGCAGAGTGAGAGATGGTGTCAAAGTCCTTGGCAAGGTCCAGATAGGCTGTGTGGACTGCCTTACCCTTGTCCACAGCTCTGGAGACTGATTTGAAGAAGTCAATCAAGTTCAGGAGACAAGATCGGCCCTTCCCAAACCCAAACTGGGTGGGGTCCAGTGTTTTAAGTTTGCCAATGTCTTTGTTTATAAGTTCCATGAGAATACGTTCCATGGCCTTGAAGATCAGGCTCGAAAGACTGATGGGGCAGTACTTCCTGAGATCCAAGGTGGATCCCCCCTTGTGGAGTGAGATAACTGTAGCTGTGCGCCACTCAGTAGGCATGAAGCCTGAGGTGAGGGTATGATTAAACATGACACTTAGGTGAGGTGCCAGTTCATTTTGTAGTTCATGTAGTACACAGCCTGGGATGTCATCTGGTCCCATGGATGCTGTATTCTTAGCTTTGGAGAGTGCGTTTCTTACCTGTGTGGCCATTATTACTGGAATTTGGCAATCTTCCGGTATTGAGATGGGCCATTTAGAAGTGAGAGTGGAGTGAAGTTGGCACTGAATCGATCTGCCAGGATATTGGCAATATCCTTGGGATCAGTATATTTAATGCCATTCTGTTGTAGCTCAGAGCAGATCTGAGCATTGCCATTTAGATTCTTGACATAGTTATAGAATGCATTGTGGTTGTCTTTGGAATCTTTGGCAATTTTATTTTCATAACTAGCTTTGGAGGATTTTATGAGGGATCTCAGCTTCATACTGAGGCTGGTAAGGGAGTTTTTTGTTTCAGGGACTTTATGTTCTCTTCAAGTCAAGGAATGCCTGGTTGGACTCTTTCCTCATCTCTAGCTTCTTCTCATGGCAAGCATTGGGCCATTTGTGTTGCATCCTGATCTGAATCCAGACTGCTCACCCAATCTTACTTTCTACTACTCTGTGTATTTATCAATTGCTCCCTCCAAAACATTCATGCTGTGTGACAAGTTTGATGCCTCTGCATTGCCCTTGTGAATGCTGCCTTTGTTCTTGCACACTGGCACTAATGTGATTCTTCTCCTGTCATTTGGGCTACAGCTTTGAGTACCTCAGGAGCCGTTTCTCCTCTAACTCACCCAACATCTTTATCATATCTACTGTGTCTTTATTTAAGCCTGCTGATTTCCAAGACTTAATTTCCTTAGTTCTGCTCTTACTTCCTATAGAGTGGGCTCCTCTTTTTCTTTCATCATAGGCTGTGTCTTGGACAGTGCAGCTTCTGTGGGATTTTCTTCATCCAGAAGCTACTTGAAGAACTCCTTCCTCCTACCTTTGATTTCTTGTACACTGGTGAGCAAGTTGTTCCTGGTATCCCCTATGATATTGGTCTGACTGTCTTCTTTATCTTTCTATTTCTGCCTTGCTACCTGATAGAGTTTCTTTGTAACATCTACTGAGTCACTTTCCAGAAGCTGGTTGAGTGCTTCTGATACCTTGTTCTCCTAGCCTGTTTGTTAGTCAACCAGTATTCCTTCTTAGCTTGGACTATCTTTTCTATATCCCACCTTTTCCTGCACTCCTTCTTTCTTTTGATGTCTTCCTGGACTTCTGCATTCTACAAACCAACTTTCCTTATGCACCTTGCTTCCATATCTGCCTCGGCCAGATATCTGTTCTATAGTCCTCACACATCACTATTCTGAAGTGCTGCCATTTCCTTGAACTGCTGTGTGTTCCCTCCAGTCAATGTCCAGGTCTTCAGATATATATATATATATATATATATATATATATATATATATATATATATATATATATATATATATATATATATAGATAGATAGATATAGGTCCATTTTGTAATTTTAAAACTTTAAAAACTCAAACATCACAATCCTGAGGTTCAGCTGTTTAAAGTTTTAAAATCTTGAAATAAAAAAAAAACTAAAACAATAAAACATAATTAATCATATTTTGCAGGGGGGCAAGCCTCCCTGCACCCCCCATGTAGTGGGCTGCTTGAGCCACATCCCCTGCTACTTAAATATACCAACTCTGAGAACATGCTACAGTGAAGAGAATGGTAAAGTTACCATTCTACGCTGTCGGGTAATCTCAATGTTTCAGTTTCGAGATTTCAAAACTTCGAAAATCTGAACCTCGGGATTGTGATGTTCGAGGCTTTGAAGTTTTGAAATTACAAAGTGGACCTACAGATATATCTATATATATATATATATATATATATATATATATATATATATATACACACACAGATATATATATATATATATATATATATATATATATATATATATATATATATATATATATATATATATATATATATATATATATATATATATATATATATATATATATATATATACACACATACATGCAGTAGGACCAAGAGATATGAATGTTATGTTGTGCAGAATATTACTTAATTTTCACCAAGGTAGACATTCTGACATTGACCAGGAGTAAGGAATGGCTGTGAATAAGTCCATTTCTGAATGTCATGTGGATGCTTTCTGAAAGAGAGAATTGTTAGGAAGATGTGGTTGTGAAGATATAAAAGGTGAATCTTGCATATTTTATGATACCATTGATGCAGATGAGTTCTGTATGTTGGCAAAGGATGACAGACACATGGAAATATGATGAGAATATTGTGAGTAGGAAGGAGAAGCATGATAAATAGATGGAATAAGAGTGAAGCTAATATTGAAATTAACTCATTACATTCGAGTGACGCCTCCACGTGCATCTCCAGTTAACTCCTACTGATGCCTCTAGTCATCAAATATTGCTCGTTCATATTTGCATCAGTAATTCCAAAACCATGCTATGTACAAGGTTTTAAAAGATTTCATCTTAAAGCTTATACAATGGCGAACTCAACTACATTAATATTTGACATCTGTCTAGTGCAGGTAAATAGATATTAACTGTTGTTTTTATTATATTAATTTATATAGACATACCCTGGGATTCATTAAACCCTACACAGAGTGTAAAAATAGTGCAGCAGCAGCTGCATAGAATATGCCCACTGAGCAATTCATAAAAGGGCTCCCGGGACGTGCACGAATGCTCCTATACAATTCCTACATGGACACCACTGCCTAATTCTAATTACCTGATTTGCTGATGAAAACCATGCAAATGAGGTGAATTAACGATTCAGCAAGTAGGCAGGTGTCCGTGCAGGAATAGTGTAAGAAGCAGAAATGTGTTCAGTTACTATCTGAACACATTTCTGCAAATTAGAAAATGGAGGCATGACAGCTCGAAATAAAGTATTGATTATATTTATTAGGCATGTCAATGGCCAAATATATAGCCATTGGCATGATAAATAGTTTTAATTTTTTAAAATAAAACTTCTTTTTTTGGACAATCTCAGCCGTTTAAGCATAGGGCAGCGGTGGGCAAACAGGATCATGCCGAAAATAAAAAAAAAAGGGGAGGGGGGTCAATTTTTTACAGAAATCTACATTTTGCCATTATAGTCAATGGCATGCAGAATGAAAACAATACCAAGGAACAGTGGCTGCTAAGGGGAAAGGCCCAGTGTAAGTGTGGTAACTATGGAGTAAGGCAGTGGTGTATGCAAATGAGGGGACTTATACTGAATCACAAATTTCTTCTAAGTGTCAGACTGCACCTAACCGTGTAGGTGCTCTAACACCACCGTGTAGACAGGAAGAGCAGCTAACATGAAAAGAGGGTGTGTCATCCTTGCTGTAAGCACATTGGAGCTCAGTGGCCATTGTTTGACATTAGCTAAGCACAGCTAAGGAAGGGGCTGTTTTGTCTTATTCCATGAAATACAGAGCATGTTCACATCCAGGGAAGGGGGCCAGTTCTGCTTCAAAGTGTTTACTTCAGCTAAACAGGTGAGTGCAGCATGCACCGGGCCTAAAAAAAAAAAAAAAAATGGAAATAGCTGAAATGTGTACAATTGAGCAACGGGTATGCGAGGTGCACAGCGAGGCTTAAACAGGGAGGAAATGGGAAGGGGAAACAGCAGAAGGAAGGCAATCAAGGAGAACTACCACAGCTGACAGATGGAATGTATAAGAATCAGACAATTACACAGGCAGCAGCCCAGCACACTACTATAAACTATGCAAACACCTTTCAATCTGGTTTTTCCCACAAACTCTACACCACACATTCGGGGGAATTTTAAACTAACAAAACATGTTAGAGGCTGCTGTTGCTTTGATCTATCAGTTAGTGCTAGAGACTGAGGGTGGTGAGAAGGATAATGCTGGCAACCAACTCAGACAGAGGAGGAGGAGAAGACTGTTGAGACCTAAGGTAACCACCAGGGGCTACATAATCTGGAGATGTTAGACAGCTACAGGGTGGACAGGGACATACTTCAGCAACTTGTTGAGCTGTGCCAGTCTCACCTCAGACCCAGAACCAACAGAGGGGAACCCACCCCAGTGGATACCAAGGTATGTGTAGCCTTAAGAATACTAGCTACAGGCAGTTTCCAAAGACCAACTGGGGATATCATGGGGGTCTCACAGACCTCTGCGTCCAGGATACTCCACCAGTTCCTGGATGCCATGTGACCACATGCCACTGAGCACATTTACTTCCCTAGCACCCATGAGGAGAGGACCAGCAATATGTGTCTTTTCCACCATATAGCAGAATACCCAGTGGTACTGGGTGCCATAGAATGCATGCACATCCACATCAAAGCACCACCTGGTGACCAGGGTAGGGTCTAAATGCAAGGGGTTCCACTCCATCAACTGCCAGGTCACGTGCGATGCCCAGGGCATTACCATGAATGTGTGTGCTGGCAGCCCTGGAAACTATCACAACTCTCACATCTGGCATTTGTCACAGCTGTACCAAGCATTTGTCAGTGGGGACATCCCATATGGCCATCTGTTGGGAGATGCTGGCTATGCACTGGAGCTGTGGCTAACATCTATCAGAAATGCAAACACACCCACACAAGAATGCCATAATGAGGCACATGCACAAACCAGGACCATTATAGAGTGTGTGTTTGGGATGCTCAAGTCACGGGTCCACTGCCTTGATATATGTGGTGGAGGCATGCAGTACTCTCCTCCCACATATGCACACATGTTCATAGTATGTGCCATGCTACACAATATGATCCTGGGGAAACATCTGCAGCAGGAACAAAATGGGGAAGGGCCACACAGCACCCCCCCCACCATTGCCAAGGTCACTACAGGCACAAAGGAATTCGGAGGAGGAACATCCTGAGCCTGTCCCTGTAGGCAGATGGAGGCATGCCCAGTATTCCTGGCCTTGGCAAAAGGCAACACATAGCACATACACTGTAGGGCCCCAGGGACTGATCTCTCTTTCTGATCCACACACACAATAAAATGGATGCTAAACATCACACCATCTATACCTTACCATGTATAGGCAGTGTACTGCATGCATCTGACATAGTCAGCTCATAAGCACCATCCTCACAACAGCCTCAGAAACAAGGTAAGTCAGTCTCCTTAACAAAATAAATGAATGGAGTGGAATGTTCTGATAGCATATCTATGGTATTGATTCAAGCATGCAAGGGAATGAGGTGTCTTACTGGGATAGCAGAAGACAACTGACAGCCCTGTGGGACAGCAGGAAGTGTATTCCCAGTACTGGCCTACCCACACCATGCAGTACCACCCTAGTTGCAAAAACCACTGCAGTATATGTGGTGAGCCAAATAACTGGGGCATCATAGGTCACATGCATAGATATCAAAGTGGGGGGTCACATACCCACACCCAGCCTCATCTAACAGATCAGCTGTAGAAAACCATACAGAAACTTTACCCCTCCTCTCACCCCCTAAAGGGCCCATCTGTATACCGGAGGAATGCAAAGTTCCTGTAATTACGGCTGCACAGGTAAAAAACACACTCTCCAAAGCCAAGAACACAGCATCCATGGGACCTGACAACATCTCAGGCTGCATTCTACATGAACTGCAGAATGAACTGGCACCCCACCTAAGCACCATGTTCAATCATAGTCTCACCTTAGGCTTTGTGTCCACTGAATGGTGCACAGCAACGGTTATTCCAGTCCACAAAGGGGGAGCCACCATGGACCCCAGGAACTACCACCCTATTAGCCTAACAAGCCTAGTCTGCAAGGCCATGGAATGTATCATCATGGATCTTATACACAAAGACATTGGTAATCTCCAAACTCTGGACCCCATCCAGTTCAGGTTAGTAAAAGGCAGATCATGTCTCCTAAACCTGATACACTTCTTTGAAGCAGTCACCAAAGCCATAGACAAAGGTAAGGTGGTTTACACAGCCTATCTAGATCTAACCAAGGCTTTTGACACCATCCCCCACTCTGTAATTATAGATAAACTCACTAAACTAGGTATAAATCCCTATCTCACAAGATGGGTTGCCAACTGGCTCACAGACAGAACCCACACTGTGAAAGTAGCAGACTCCAAATCCAACTTCAGACCTGTGACAAGTGGAGTACCACAGGGTTCAGTCCTGGGGCCTCTCCTGTTTGGCATCTACTTTTCTGAAGTACAGGCTAACACAGAAGGTCTTTGGCTAATGAAGTTCACAGATGACTGCAAACTAGGAGCCAAAACTGAAACTCCTAACGATGTGGACATCCTACCAAAGGGCCTCACAGAGACAGATGCCTGGTGTCAAAGCCATGGCCTCAAGCTCAATGCCAAAAAATGCATTGTCATCCCCTTTGGTAAAAACTCTGTACCTATGAGCTACCACATAGGTGGTAGTCTACTCAACACCAAAAGTGTGATAAGAGACCTTGGGACACAGGTGGACAGTAGTGTCTCTGATAATCACATTGTCACAGTAGTCTTCACAAAAGGTGTCTCATTCAGGAAAAAAGAGGTCATTGTTCCCCTCTACTCGTCACTCATTAGAACCATTATAGAGTACAACGCCCCTTTTGGTATGTACCTAAGACATCTACAACAACTGGAAAGGCTGCAGAAATACATCACATGGGATGGTGTATGAACAAAGAGGATTACCGACTTCAAACAGATGCCCTAAGCAGACCATCTCAAACAAACTCCAGCTTTACTCAGTTGCATATCGCCTACTCAGAGGCGATCTCTGCCTAACATACAACACTATGTCAAACCCAGAGCTGTTGGACGTGCTCCACTTAAATAAATCCCAATCATAAATCCCAATCCCTCTGAGCTACATGTTCTAGAGACCTAAATTGTATTTATTACTGCTTGGTAGTAACTTGACTAAAGTGTAGCTATCATTCTAAGTCTTTTGGATTAAGCACTTGGGCTTCAGACCAGTTGTTTTACATTAGGAAGATTTGTGGCCTGCACTGTGGTGGCAGGACAGGTAGCTTACATCCTTCTAAGTTGGGAACTGCTGATTGAGGGCTCAGTGTCTGTTATTCTAAAAGTGTATTAGTTCTGGTTTAAGCACTTGGGCTTCAGGCCAGTTATTTTACATTAAGAAGGTTCGTGGTCTGCACTCTTGTGGGAGGAGAGGCTGGACTCTGCCCTTCTGAGCTGGGAATTTCTGGTTAAAGGCTTATACTGCCTGCATATTTGAACTGTTTCTTACTGAAATTGGTACACCTTGTTTGCTGTAGCATAGACTAGATCCAGGCCTGCTGAATCTAGCTTTGTTTGTATGCTTGTTGTTTGTTTGCTTGTTATTTCGCTGAAATGCTAATTCCACCTAAAACGCGGCTTTTCAGCGCTTCTGTGTATCCCTAGTGATATCTGCATTGCTTACTGTACTTATTTCCTTGTATCACTTGAAAGAAAGTTACTGTTTGTCATTTTTGCATTTAAGTTACCTGCAACACATTGCATTTAAGTTACCTGGCACTTGCTCACTAAATCAGCACTAAAACATTAAAAGCACTACACCCTCACAAACTCACCTTGAGTACCTTGTTCCCCATTTGCCCTTTTTTTAATTATAAAGGAATTCCCAATACTATTCTAGCATGTCCAAAGGTCAGTTGTCAATCTCCTCTCCGGTCCAGCTGGTGAATCTGGGAATCATGAGGCAATGTTATAACTGTCTCATGTACACAGACAACCCTCTCCTCCTCCCAACAAATTCCAACACATGTGGGAGATGCAACCATATAGCCAAACTGGAGGCTAAGCTCTCTCAACTCAGTACTTGTGTAACCAGTCAGGAGGAGAAGGAAACCACACTCACTACAATTCCAGTCTCACATAGACCTACCACGACTGAAAACCAAACACATAAACACACAAAAACATACTCGGAGGCTCTAAATAAAAATCTGCCTAAGCAGCAGAGACCTCCAAAGTAGACACCCAAGCAATCACTACCCCAAAACAAAACACGTGCAACACATAGCTCACAAAGCCAGTGTGCCGAACAGTCACAGCCTTTAAGGCTTAACAACACACCTGATACACTTGTAATATCATCAGGCACACTGACGTCCCACTCACCAAGCTGAACAAGGAGAATGTCATGGTGAGCTGCCTGTCAGGCGCTAGGATCCACCACATAACACACACACTCAGGTCACTCCAAGGCAAGTACAAATATGACTCAGTCATTGTCCATGCTGGTGTGAATGACCTGAGATGTACCTCCCTGGACTACATGAAAAGAGAGTACATAAGATTCTTGGACGACATTTTTATCTTGTTTAATGGCTCACTGGAAGAAGCCCAAGACCTAGTGATTAGCTTCAATAATTCGTCTGACTTTTGAAATTTACTTGTACAATAGACATGGAGAAGATATCCTATTTGGATGTGGAACTTTATAAAAACAGAAGTCTAGGTCAGTTTGGAGCCAGAATCCATCGGAAATCAACTTTCTCTAATTCTTATCTTCATTATGATAGTGACCATCCATTTCACCAGAAAAAGGCTATAGTCAAAGGACAACTTGTAAGAGCAGCTAGGATGGTGCCAAGGGATAGTGAATTTTTGGAAGAGTGTGATTTCATAGCCAATTTATTTCTGGATCGAGGTTATCCAGAAACCTTGATTGATGAGTTGTGTTTTGAATTTAAGACCAGGAGAGCTAATGGCTATTTTTCTTCTATCTTGAGTCATGTTGTTTCTGAATTGAGTCATTCACCATCACCTGTATGCCCTGATTTTCAGGGAAACATGTCCAGGTCCAATTTTATTTTAACTTTTAATACAGATGCCAATGACATAGTTACTATAATTAAGAGGAACTGGTGATTACTAGCCCCTGAATTACTTGGAGATCCAAATTTTGATAAAGCCCCATTGATAACATACAGAAGGGGCCCACACATCAAAAATATTCTGGAATCTACGTGAAATTCAGTAACACCAAGATCAGGGATGTATAAATGTAATATGTGCAAGTATTGCAGATTTGTCCAGGCAGGTACAGTCTTTACAGTTAAGAATAGGAAATTCCTCATCAGGGGATGTTTCACTTGTTCCAGTACCCAAGTGGTATACCTTGCTCAATGTTCATCATGCCCCAGCTTTTACATTGGCAAGACTGAGAAGAAACTCCAGGAAAGAATGTATGAACATTTGTATGCCATAAGAAGAATGAAAATGGACAATGCTTTGGCTATGCACATTCAGAACAACCCAAACCATGAGTTTACATTTATGGTTATAGATCAGCTGTATAATACCAATTCTTATGGACCTGAGACATATAGATTAGAATGTAAAGAGCTTCTTTGGCAAGTAAGATTGGAAGCATATCGCCCCCCCTGGTCTCAACAGCTCACTATCCATTAGTTGTTTTTTAAAACTTAAAAGTTTGAAGAGGTGACGAGCTGTTTATTTTCACAACTTTTTTATAATGAGAGTCAAAAAATGAAAAATGAGAGTCGACAAATTAATGGTTTCATAACTCTTTATTAGTCGACAGTGGTGGAGGGTTAATAGTTATCAGTTATTGTTATGATTATACATCATGATCATTATTTTACAATATATATTATTGATTTATATTTTATTATTTAGTAATTTTAGGTCAAGATACGCTAATTTTTAGACCTGTTTTATTTAATGACAGTGTTAAACCTATACTGAGTAGCCTAAATTTATGTTATGTTGTATTATATGTTATGTTACATTATATTATATGTTACATGTCATATTTTATATTTTTATATTTTTATTTTTATTATTTAGTGAGGTATGATTAATATTATATTCTTCTTCTTGGGTAGCTGTTTTAGTTATTTAGATGCTTAGGATAGTATGCATTAATTATTATATTTATTATATTCATTATATTAGTTATTTTACTTGAAAGCAGGCAAGATACAATGTATGCATAGGTAATTTTTGATTAGGAAGCGTCGCGCTACCATTATTAGTATTTATGCTGTAGGTTGAACATCATTATTTTTATGTTATTTCATATGTTTTATATATTTATCTACTTTATATAGTTTAATAATCAAAATATTGGGCTTTTTTCTTTCAGTTTTAAAGCCTGTTATTATTACAGTCTCGGTGTATGAATTTTTATTATGTTAATAGAGAATTGCAAATGCACCTTAGTTAGCTGTGATCTGTACCCTTAAGGAGCTAAAGGGAGAGAAAGGGGCGTGGTTAAGTGTTTCAATGCTGGTATTTAAACTCACTTGTAATGGTGTGAATGTTTTGCTTGTCTGAAGAAGTTAGTGCAAGGTACTAATGAAAAGCTTTTATAGTGGCTTAATAAAATTTGTTGTTTTTCATGTTTTTTACATTTTGGACTGGCCTGAGTCGAGTTCTTGGCTTTTGAATTTGTGGTGGTTTTCGCTAGTTTGTTTTTCCGGTCTTGAAAGTTTATTTCTTTGGTGTTTTTATGTCCACTGCTTCATCGCCAGCAGGGACTATGCCAGAGCCAGGAGATTTAACTATTTTAATCAACTTTCTCACCGAGAAACTGGAAAATTTAACGCAACGTGTGGAATGTCTTTCGCAGAGTACTTCATTATTAAATGGACTTAATGCTTCACAAACACGCTCCTTGCAGATGCCTTTAACTGGATCTTTGGGTTTGACTTCACCTAACGGAATTATTAATGAATCGGAGGTTCTACCTAACCTTACAACTCATTTGTTGACACAAGAACGAGAAGGGAATATGAAGAATTTAGTAAGCGGCTCTATGAGCCCCCAAGGTGCACTTGGTTTAGCACAACAACATCTCGGATGGCCAAAAGGGAAGGTATGTGAATTTTAATTTAAATGAATGGCTTAATAAGTCGTTCCATTTTGGATATGAAAATGACCAAGCTAGTAATGAAGTTATTGAATACGAGAATGTGAGTCTGCCTACTAAATTACATGAATTTGATCAAAAGCTACTTAAAAGTAGAAAATTACAACTCGAGGTGGCATATTTCAATGAATGTAGGCAAGCACACATAGTCCCTAAAGGCCTCCAATCCTGGCAATACCCAATAGGGCTAGAGGAAGGTTCTAAATTCCACCAGGATTTGATAGCCCTGTTTGATAGACATGAGAATGAGTTGTTAAACCTAATTAGTGTACATTATCAAGAGACCATTAATGAGTTGAATAAGGAATTATACATTTTAGATGAAGAGATAAAAACTGATGTTCGTTTCCCAAGGTATACATTTGAATATGAAAGGTCATATACTAGTATTGACCACTACATAACAAAGATTACCTCAACTAAAGTCAAAAAATTACAAAGAGACATTAAGGCTTATAAGGATGGTGTAGCATATCCAAAACTTCCTAAGTCTCAGGGTAATTTTCTGAAAATTAACCCTAATCTACCGAAACATACAGTGAAGCCTTGTGGAGAGGGCGATATAACATCAGTTATGGAGCAGAACAAGGGGGCCAATCAAGAGAGACTGAGTCTAGAAGGAGTGGATGGAGCAGGGGAGCAGGGAGATAATATTGATAATTCAAGTCAATTTGATACAGGGTTGGTTGGGGTACATTTTCAAACACAAGCCTCATCTCCTCAACAAACATCGAGCAGAATGACGAGAAACAAATACAAATCGAGGAAGAACTGATGGAAGATGTTAGATTTTCTAATACCCGATCAAATAAACCCTTTGAAGTGATATATAACACAGGGAAGGACTTCAAAATATATAATTATTCAAATTTTGTTTTCTCCCAACCCCTTGTTGACATTTTAGCCAAGGGCTTAACTTTTATACCCTCTAGACGTGCTAGTGTTGATAAATCAATCCTAGACCTCAAACTTTTTGTGAGAAAGTTGAACTTGGCCCTTTTATTGGGAGTTATGGTCCAACCAAGGCCTATGTATCACATTCCAAGTACATATAATCCACCTTTGGCCCCTTTTTTGGGAGTGTTTGAACGCATGTGTGATGTGGACATTAGGAATTTGCTTAAGTGTAAATGACAGACCCACTTTAACATTTCCAAGATTGAATTGGACTCATTGGAAGCTCTCAGTTCTTCTTCTATCAGAATAATGAAACCTGATAAAGGAGGTGGATTAGTAGCTATGGAACAGGATGAATATATAGATAGACTTTTAGTGATACTTTCTACAGAGATTTATAGAGAAGTACCTAAGAATGAATTGAATATTAGTATGAACTGTGTGCAGTCATACTTTGAAGACATGTTCATTAGTGGGTCTCTGGATATGGACATTTACAATTTTATTTCAGTACCCTCACCATGCATTCCAGAATTATTTGGGAATCCTAAGATTAACAAAAGTATTGGTGATCCCCCTATAGGCCAATTAGTGAACGTGAGGGGTAGTATTACATATGCAGCAGTGAAGGTAGTGGACACCATCCTCAAACAATATGTATCGCAGGTACCACACATAGCCAGAGATTCTTGGTCCTTTTTGGAAAAAGTTGGACTAGCTACCTTTGAAGGAAAAGCCTATTTTCTGACCATTGACGTCATTGATTTATATTCTTCAATTCCCCATGAGGTAGCACTTGAATGGATTCAATTGGAGATGATTTATTACCAAGCCCCACCCAAAGAGATATCTATGGTGAGCGAATTGTTGAATATTATCTTGACATGCAACTATTTCACATTCAATAACAGATGGTTCCATCAGTTGATTGATGTGCCTATGGGGTCTCCATGTGGTGCCAGTGTAGCTAATTTGGTCATGTCTCATTAGGAAAGAACGTTTGCCTTTCCCAATAATATTATTAAAGAGAAAGTCGTTCTGTACATAAGATTCTTGGACGACATTTTTATCTTGTTTAATGGGGACCTAGTGATCAGCTTCAATAATTAATAATTCGTCTGACTTTTTGAAATTTACTTGTACAATAGACATGGAGAAGATATCCTATTTGGATGTGGAGCTCTATAAAGACAGAAGTCTAGGTCAGTTTGGAGCCAGAATCCATCGGAAATCAACTTTCTCTAATTCTTATCTTCATTATGATAGTGACCATCCATTTCACCAGAAAAAGGCTATAGTCAAAGGACAACTTGTAAGAGCAGCTAGGATGGTGTCAAGGGATAGTGAATCTTTGGAAGAGTGTGATTTCATAGCCAATTTATTTCTGGATCGAGGTTATCCAGAAACCTTGATTGATGAGTTGTGTTTTGAAGTTAAGACCAGGAGAGCTAATGGCTATTTTTCTTCTATCCTGAGTCATGTTGTTTCTGAAATGAGTCATTCACCATCGCCTGTATGCCCTGATTTTCAGGGAAACATGTCCAGGTCCAATTTTATTTTAACTTTTAATACAGATGCCAATGACATAGTTACTATAATTAAGAGGAACTGGTGATTACTATCCCCTGAATTACTTGGAGGTCCAATTTTTGATAAAGCCCCATTGATAACATACAGAAGGGGCCCTAACATCAAAAATATTCTGGAATCTACGTGAAATTCAGTAACACCAAGATCAGGGATGTATAAATGTAATATGTGCAAGTATTGCAGATTTGTCCAGGCAGATACAGCCTTTACAGTTAAGAACAGGAAATTCCTCATCAGGGGACGTTTCACTTGTTCCAGTACCCAAGTGGTATACCTTGCTCAATGTTCATCATGCCCCAGATTTTACATTGGCAAGACTGAGAGGAAACTCCAGGAAAGAATGTATGAACATTTGTATGTCGTAAGAAGAATGAAAATGGACAATGCTTTGGCTATGCACATTCAGAACAACCCAAACCATGAGTTTACATTTATGGTTATAGATCAACTGTATAATACCAATTTTTATGGACCTGAGACATATAGATTAGACTGCAAAGAGCTTCTTTGGCAATTAAGATTGGAAGCATATCATCCCCCTGGTCTCAACAGCTCATTATCCATTAGTTGTTTTTTAAAACTTAAAAGTTTGAAGAGGTGACGAGCTGTTTATTTTCACAATTTTTTTATAATGAGAGTCAAAAAATGAAAAATGAGAGTCGACAAATTAATGTTTTCATAACTCTTTATTAGTCGACAGTGGTGGAGGGTTAATAGTTATCAGTTATTGTTATGATTATACATCATGATCATTATTTTACAATATATATTATTGATTAATATTTTATTATTTAGTAATTTTAGGTCAAGATACGCTAATTTTTAGACCTGTTTTATTTAATGACAGTAGTAAACCTATACTGAGTAGCCTAAATTTATGTTATGTTATATTATATGTTATGTTACATTATATTATATGTTACATGTCATATTTTATATTTTTATATTGTTATTATTTAGTGAGATATGATTAATGTTATATTATTCTTCTTGGGTAGCTGTTTTAGTTATTTAGATGCTTAGGATAGTATGCATTAATTATTATATTTATTATATTCATTATATTAGTTATTTTACTTGAAAACAGGCAAGATACAATGTATGCATAGGTAATTTTTGATTAGGAAGCGTCGCGCTACCATTATTAGTATTTATGCTGTAGGTTGAACATCATTATTTTTATGTTATTTCATATATTTTATATATTTATCTACTTTATATAGTTTAATAATCAAAATATTGGGCTTTTTTCTTTCAGTTTTAAAGCCTGTTATTATTACAGTCTCGGTGTATGAATTTTTATTATGTTAATAGAGAATTGCAAATGCACCTTAGTTAGCTGTGATCTGTACCCTTAAGGAGCTAAAGGGAGAGAAAGGGGCGTGGTTAAGTGTTTCAATGCTGGTATTTAAACTCACTTGTAATGGTGTGAATGTTTTGCTCGTCTGAAGAAGTTAGTGCAAGGTACTAACTAAAAGCTTTTATAGTGGCTTAATAAAATTTGTTGTTTTTCATATCTTTTACATTTTGGACTGGCCTGAGTCGAGTTCTTGGCTTTTGAATTTGCGGTGGTTTTCGCTAGTTTGTTTTTTCGGTCTTGAAAGTTTATTTCTACATGAAAAGAGACATAGAGGAGCTCACTGAGCATGTAGCCCAGGCCGGTATGACCCTGACCTTGAGTAGCATCTTACTCTCACCAAGAATGATGCCCCAATATGAAGACAAGATGATCAATTTCAACAAATGGCTTAAGTATTGGTGTCATTCAAAGGGGATCCAATGCCTGTCAGCCTAGGATGACATGCTCGACAAGCCACGATGCTTCACTAGGGACGGCTTGCACCTGTCACCCCTGGGCATTTGGATATTGGCAAAGGCTCTTGCTACCCCCATAGTGCCTTTTTTAGGCAAAGCTCAAAGACAAACCCACCTCCATAGGTATCACAAGGGATAAGAAACAAAGAGTAATGCTACTCAATGCCAGAAGTCTAAACCTCAAGATGCACGCACTCGAAACTCTCCTTAGCATGGAGAACATCAATATCTGTGCAGTAACAGAAACCTGGTTCAAGGTTCCCGAGAGCACCCCAGCACTACCAGGTTATACCTCATACCATGCTTTTCGGCCCCAAAACTTGGACCAAACCATAAAAGGAGGGGGAGTATCAATATTCGTCAAAGATACCCACACCTCCAGGTTGGTGGCACAGCACTAAGCATCAGAGACTATCCATGTGCAACTAACAGTGAGTAAAACTGCCTTCCAGTTTATAGCCTACTACAGACCACCCTCCCAAACCCAGGAACCCCACTCGGCCTTCCTGAGAACACAGGAAGATATGAAAGTCTCTCCAAACACCATTATATTAGGCAACTTCATCTACCCAGACATAGACTGGGAGCATTACTCTAGTTCCAACACCCTAGCCCAAAGGTTCCTAGAATTTATAAACTCAAATGCTATGGAACAACTTGTTACCACTCCCACAAGAGGGGAAAACATATTGGACCTGATCATCACCAACATGGGGACTCTATGCTCCAGACCAGAAGTGTATTCCTCACTGGTAAGATCAGACCATAAACAAATCTCACTGGATATTCACATCCCGACCCCACCCCCTGCCCAGAAAACCACAGTGAAAAACCTCTCTAAAGTAAATTTCACACTCCTCAAAACTGAGGTGGAATCAGTCAAAGCCCCCGGGCCTGTGGAAAATATGGCCCAAACCACAGAATCCTTTATGAACGCATTCTATGAACACCTTCAGGAATGCATGGATCATGCAATCCCAAATAAAACCAAGACCCAATCCTCCAAAGGCAGACTTCCTGTCTGGTGGACCCCAGCCATAAACAAACTATACAATAGAAGGAGGAAGCTACTACATGATAGAGCAAAATCCCAAAAAGGGAAGGCATCTCTGATTAGTATTAGCAAAAAACTACGGGCACTCATAAAATCGTCTAAGGCCAGCTTCGAGAGAAATATTGCACAGGACAGTAGGGATAATCACAAGGCTTTCTTTAGTTATGTTAGGAACCTGGGTGGGAATTCCCAGATATACTCAGGATTAGTCCAAAATGACAAAAAATGCACCGAACCCACAGACATTTCCAACATCCTAGCTGACAGCTTCAGCGCAAACTCCCCCCCCCCCTCCCCACCAAAAGGGCAAATATCTATCCCAGCAGAGTGCTGAGATGCTCAGGTAAGAGCCGCCCTCCCCAAAGCAAAAAAACACAGCATCAATGGGACCAGATGGTGTCCCGGGCTGCGTCCTACATGAACTCCAAGAAGAGCTAAACCCAAACATAAAACTACTGTTCAATCTCAGCCTTACTACAGGATATGTACCCAAAGAGTGGCGTAGAGCAACAGTGGTCCCTCTCCACAAAGGTGGTGCCTCAACGGATCCTGGAAAATATTGCCCCATAAGCCTGACTAGCTTGGTCTGCAAAGCTATGGAAAGGATCATCATGGACCTCATAAATAAAGATTTTGGGGACCTACAGACACTGGATCCTACCCAGTTCGGCTTTGTTAAGGGCAGATCCTGCCTCTTAAACCTGGTCGATTGCTTTGAAACAGTCACCAAGACCATTGACGAGGGGAAGGTGGTGCACACAGCCTACCTGGACCTCGCAAAAGCCTTTGATACAATACCCCACTCGGGCATTATAGATAAGCTCACCAGCTTAAATATAAACCCCTATATCACTAGATGGGTTGCAAACTGTCTGAAGGACAGAACCCACATGGTTAGAATTGCTGGAACCATGTCAGACTCCAAACCAGTTACAAGTGGCATCCCACAAGGCTCAGTCCTGGGACCTCTCTTGTTCGGTATATATTTCTCGGAAGTACAGGCAAACACGGAAGGACTGTGGCTGACCAAGTTCGCAGATGACTGCAAACTCGGCGCCATAATCGACTCTCCAGCCGACACAAGCATTCTCCAAAAGGGCCTCAAAGAAACAGACAACTGGTGCCAGAGCCATGGCTTCAAGCTAAATGCCAAAAAGTGTATAGTCATCCCCTTTGGCAAAAACAAAGTGCCCACAAATTACCACATAGGTGGTAATCCATTAAGTACAGAAGAAGTAATTAGGGACCTGGGGACCCAAGTTGATAGCAATCTGTCATTTGACAACCACGTGGCCAAAGTGGTTAGAAAAACATTTTATATAGCCCACCTAATCATGAAGGGATTCACATCTAGATCAGGGGAGGTCATCATGCCTCTTTACTCATCCCTCATCAGGCCCATAATTGAGTACAATGCCCCTTTTGGGATGTACCTTACCAGACACCTGCAGCAACTGGAAAGACCCCAAAAGTACATCACCAAGAGGATCAAAGGGCTCAAACAGATGCCATATGCTGCCCGGTTAAAGAAACTCCAGCTCTACTCAGTGGCATACCGCCTGCTCAGAGGTGATCTGTGCCTGACGTATAAAGCCATGTCCAACCGGAATTAATGGACATGCTGCACCTCAGAAAATCCAAATCCCATCGAGCTACACACTCGAAAGACTTGAACCTCAGCACTGAAATAAATAGGACATGCTGGAGGGACAGATTCATAACCCAGAGGCTCCCTTCACTCTGGAATAAAATCCCAGTCCAGGTTAGGCAGAGTCCCTCATTGACTCTCTTCAAGAGGAATCTTGATGAGTGGATGGGAGATCGTAGGTTTACCCCGGGTATCACTTCTGTGTCACTGTTAGACAGAGGCACAGTATACTAACCTCGAAAAAGGGCATAGCAAAATTAATTTAAAATGGGTGGCAAAAGCCAAACACACTCTGGCTAGGCTTATAAATGCCCTAGGGCAGATAGCCTAGTATGAACCTATGAACCTATGAACCTATGAAACCTTGTCACTACAATAAACAGAACATGCTGGAGGGATAGATTCCTGTCCCAGAGACTTCACATACTCTGGAACAAACTACCTATCTATATCAAACAAAGCTCCTCATTAGCACTCTTCAAGAAAAATCTTGATGATTGGATGGGAAATAGGAAATTCACCCGGGGGATCACCTCTTTGGCTCTCCCTGACTGGGACACAGGAAAATAATTTTCTTGGGTGGCAAAAGCCAGGGTACCTTTTTGGCTAGGCTTATATAGGCCCTAGGGCCAATAGCCTAGTACCTACCTATGAACATATGAACCTAAATGTCTGACAAAGGCCCCCACATGGTGACATCCATGAAAGTCCCACCTACAGACTTTTACACAGTGATATCACAGCAGGTCTGGCAGTGGCAGTATGGCTTTGAAAGGTAGGAAGTCTGAAACTAAAAATGTTTATGCCAGAACAATCTGACCTGTGGTTGATACCGTTATGCCTGTAGTCTCAAAGAGAGGGCACACCACTATACTAAATGGGACCAAAATGTTAAGCAAATATCAGCACAGTCTCTGCAAATGTGTATTGTATACAGATGTGTCACTCCGCCATAGTCGCATAGAAATGCAGTAACATGTCCCTAGCCTTTAACAGCATCCAGCCATCAACTAGAGTAATGGCTCAACACAAACAGAAAGCAATTGTCAGTAACACCCACAGTCAACGTACTGGTGCCATCCCAGGGTTACCACTGCTGGCAGCCTGGGAACATATGATCATCAGAATACACTGCCTTGCTACAGATGGCCTGCATCTGTCACTCATGGCCTACAGGCCTGTGGCAAATGCACATGCCTCACCCACAGTGCCCTGTTAGGGAGTGTCATGGGGTCCATAAGACCAACATAACACAGTCTACAAAATGCAAAGAAAGGCCATGCTGCTAACTGCTAGGAGGAAACCTGCCAGTGTCAGAGAGCCAGAAATCTGGATAAAGCCATGAATAATGAGGTGAAAAAGGTCCAAAGAGAAGGACACCATTGAAAATACTGCTCTAATAATGCTATAAAGTTGATGGAATGATTGTAGTAGCATGAATTGTCAGATGGGTATGCTGAGTGACTTGCAAAGCACTTTTCCTTGAAAACCACACTTGTTTGGGTAACCAACACGCTATATGAGTCATGAATGTGGACATTCTGTGATACTCTGTACAGTTGACAGGCAGGGCTAGGAGTCTAAACATGGGAATGTAATTGCAGGAAGGCCTAACCCTGGAAGATGGTGACATGTCTGTACCCACAGAACCCTGGCCCACAGCCATGGGGAGTAACCCACCCTTACCTGATCACTCATCCTATGCAACAACCTGACCCCAAAATGTGGCCATCCAAGCAAAATGAGGTGGGCCATACATATATGTGAGACAAACACACACCTCCAGGCTGGTCAAACAGTCTGACACACACAAGACCCTCCAAGTGCAGTCAACCTTTGAGAAGACCCCTATGCAAAGTACTGGTAGCTATAGACAAACATATCTGACCCAGGACCCCCCATATATCTTACCCCCTACAAATCTATACAGAGTCTGCCTGTCACCCTGATCCTGTCTGACTTATATTACCCAGCCATGGACTGGAAATCAGACCAGGCCAGACGAGAAATGCCCAAAGATTTTACCATTATAATATATCACCAAGGTGCTGGACCGTTTCCACAGCACCAGCAGTCAATTGCTTGTAGGCACACCACTCAACAGGCTGGATTGTGCAAGAATGCATAGCATTTGGTCGATAATTTTGGTGTGTGCATTATCCATCTTGTATTCCTCTGGTAAATCACTGTGATGATCTGAGGAAGTATATCATGAGGTACTGAAACAATACATGACAGTGTCAAATGGCATATATGTCAGATGTCAGCTAAAACAATCCCTGTAACCCTGGCAACCCATACATTACTGAGAGAAATAGTCACAATCACTGTATGGGCCATTGTCTCCCCATTTTGATAGGCTATCGCCAGATATCCTGCACCAACAGGTTGAGAGGTATGGCTGTAGCACAAAATAACCTGGACTGGAGTACAACAATCCCTAGAATGGAGTCCCACATATACTAAAGAAGGTCACACTGGGCATGCTCATACACTTAGTGAAATGTCAGTAGGATCAGGTATGAACAGGCCTTCCATACCCAGTGCATTTCCCATTGCCCTACTTTAGCAGTCCTGAAGATGTCTGTCACTATAGAAATCCATTTTGTCAAGCCACATCCCTATAAGCTCTGTGGCACATGCGATAACTGTGTAACACTATAGTACAAATAACTGGTTAGGTAGGAGTTCAAATCTCAGTCCTGGCAAATGTACAAGTGTGTGTGTGTGTTTACAAGTTAAAGCTTTTGGGTCCATTCAATCCCAGTACACTTCCTCTTTCCCTACTTTAGCAGTCCTGCAGATATCAGTCATCTTAGAAGTCCCTTTTGTCAGGCCTCAGCTCCATAACTTCTGCGGCGTGTGCGATAACTGCTTAACACTTTAGGACAAATAACTAGTCAGGTAGGAGTTCAAACCTCAATCCCAGCACATGTCAAAGTGTATGTGTGTGTTTACAAGTTAAAGCTTTTGGGTCCATTCAAACCCAGTACACTTCCCCTTTCCCTACTTTAGCAGGCCTGCAGATATCTGTCTCCTTATAAGTCCCTTTCAACAGGCCTCAGCTCTATAAGCTCTGTGATGCATGTGATAACTTCTTAACAGTATAGTACAAATAACTAGTTAAGTTGGAGTTCTAATCTCATTCCTGGCAAGTGTGTGTGTGTGTGTGTGTGTGTGTGTGTGTGTGTGTGTGTGTGTGTGTGTGTGTGTGTGTGTGTGTGTGTGTGTGTGTGTGTGTGTGTGTGTGTGTGTGTGTGTGTTTACAAGTTAAAACTTTTGGGTCCATCCAAACCCAGTACACTTCCCCTTTCCATAGTTTAGCAGTCCTGCAGATATCAGTCACCTTAGAAGTCCCTTTCATCACACCACAGCCCCATAAGCTCTGTTGTGCATGCAATAATTGCATAATACTATACTACAAATAACTAGTTAGGTAGAAGTTCTACCCTCAGTCCTGGTAAATGTCAAAGTGTGTGTGTGTGTGTGTGTGTGTGTGTGTGTGTGTGTGTGTGTGTGTGTGTGTGTGTGTGTGTGTGTGTGTGTGTGTGTGTGTGTGTGTGTGTGTGTGTGTGTGTGTGTGTTAGCAGGGTCCATTCAATTTTGGGGTACACACTTCTCGTTACACTATCTGATCCCTTTATGTAACACTATAGTACAACTAACTAGTTAGGTAGGAGTTCTAATCCCTTCCTCACCTTAGAACTAACTTTGGACAACATTCACCCTATAAGCTCTGTGGCCCATTTGATAAATGCATACCACTGTAGTAGCAATAGATAGATAGGTGCTGAACAGTCATGATGGAGTCCCCATAGGTTGTGGACCTGTCTAATGTTTTGAGATCCGCACCCAGAGGACCAGCCCGGATCTTAGGTACTACAAACTTTTCCCCATATGGAGACTCCTCACAATCAACAGGACATGCTGGAGGGCAGGTTCACAACAAGAAGACTGCTATGGTGGGTGGAATAGAAGCATACACCATCAACTCGAGGCATCATCACCTCTTCAAGAAGAGAGAAGGAGTGGATTATGACTCTTTGAACCTATGGCTCTCAGTACTCAAATGTGTGCATTAGTGTGTGTTGTCTGTGTGAGTATAAAAAATGTGGGTAAAATAAAAGGTTTAGTTACGTCCACTCCCACACCACTACACCATACATTTGCCTTTACAAGTGCTGTAGATACTATTCACTATAGGTACTTGGGGATGCTCCCTAACCTCTAAGCTCTGTGGTGAGTCTTAAAATTGCATAACACTAATACCAATAACCACAATAACCACATAGCTAATATGAGTAATGCAAAATGTGTATGTATTATGTGTATTATTGTGTGTAAGTGTGTATATGTGTAGGTTACAGTATGGTTCTAATCTCAGTCCAGGCAAATGTGTGTGAGAGAAGAGTATCTTGTGTGTGTGTGTGTGTGTGTGTGTGTGTGTGTGTGTGTGTGTGTGTGTGTGTGTGTGTGTGTGTGTGTGTGTGTGCGTGTGTTTGTGTTGTGTGAACATCCATTGGATGGATTCATATTTCATATTTTATGCCATGATACACACAGTACACACTCCCTATTCATTGCATGAGGCCTGCTCAGTTCACATGGTATTGTGGTATTGTAGACACTCTTCAGCCCTATAAGTCCTGGTGCAACAGCATGGGTATGGTATATGAGATGAACAAGTCTGTTATTGTGATGGGTAGGGTGATGTTAGTACAGGCAAGTGTGTGTGTGTGTGTGTGTGTGTGTGTGTGTGTGTGTGTGTGTGTGTGTGTGTGTGTGTGTGTGTGTAGTGAACAGTCTGTGCTCACCCACCACACTTACTATTGTCCACTATACTAGAGCCTGTCAAACCCCCATGGGCCACACAGAACCTCCTCCCCCCTATAAGCTGTGAGGCACATACAAGAACTGTTACACAGACCTGAGAAATGTGTGCAGATACAGCTGTACCCAGAAAATGACCTGGTCAGTGTTAGTACACTACCATATCCCTTGTTGGTGATGTCTGCAGGACCACATCCTGCTGACAGACACCACACACACACACACACACAACACACACACAAAAATGAAAAGCTATGTGTAGTGTTATTTAATAATGCATCATGGCTGAAAAGGTAAGGAATAAATACACATGTGTGTGTACCACATTACAAATGCCAGATGACAGCAGCTTACACATCATTAAATACCTACACTCTACTAAAGTCACCGTGTGCATCAAACCCATATAAGCATGTCCCTGCATCACTGGTATGGATGGCATGGAAGGCTTGCAAACACATCATACATCATATGTTGTGTGTGTTGTGTGGATTTGCCAGGGTGGTTGGACAGGGGCACATTGTGTGTGTGTGTTGTGTGTGTTTGGGGGGGTGGTCATTAAATAGGCCGTGCAGGGGTGGTGTGTCTGTGTGTGTCTGTGTATGTGTGTGTGTGTGTGTGTGTGTGTGTGTGTGTGTGTGTGTGTGTGTGTGCGTGTGTGTGTGTGTGTGTGTGTGTGTGTGTGTGTGTGTGTGTGTGTGTGTGTGTGTGTGTGATTGTATGCACAGAGTCACACAATGTGTGCACCCTACAGATGTTTTTTTGGACATCTGTAGGGTGTACATAGCAGGGTGTACAGTTCACAATCTCTGCCCACAGACATGGGAACTGGGCCTGCCAAGGGTATCACTGGCACCACCAAGGCTGAGTCCAGATGCAGTACTACTTACTACTGGTTAATGCTGCCTGCTGGATCTGTGTCCCTGTTGGGACAGGCCAGGATCATGTGCCCATGGCCTTCTGCATCGTGGCATGGACAGCACACCCCCTTCAGTAGTGCTGGTGATATTGTCAGCATGGGAATGTGATGGTGCATGGCCATTTAGACCATCAGCTAATTGTGGTGCTGCCCTACAGCCACATGGCTACTGGCCAGCATCTGCCAAATGCTCAAGCACAGATATTCCATGGTCAAGGAGTGCCAAGGTCTCCCCCCACCATCTATCTATGACCCACGTATGCTCACAGATGACTGCAGTGAGTCCATATTGCCACAGACACCAGGGATGTGCTCATCCATGACCCTGTATATATGTCTGGTATTACATTCATTACGTGCCTGTGCCCCCATGACAGCCTGAAACATGTATCTGGTGACTGCGGCTATGGGACTTGCAACAGGGACATGATAGGTTACAATCCTACTCCAAGCACCCTTGCCCATCTGCCTGTGTGGGACCTCACCAGCACTCTGGCTATGGATAATGCTTGCACCCTCACTTGCCATAGTCACCACAGTAACCTGTTCCATGCCAGCACCCACCAACTGTCCATTATCTGTGGCCACTGTGATGGGGTATATGTTGCCATTGTGACTGTGTGCGGGGATGGAGTTGACAATAGTGGGATGCCAGCTGATAGCACAGTATCAGACCTTGACAACCCCACCTGTGTTTCAATATGAGTATCATCATGGTCAGATTCTGCAGAGACAATGACATCAGTTTCAGAGCAGGAGGGACCTCAGCCACCATGTCCACGTGTGAGGGAAAACAACATATGTAAATTACTACTGGCACACACACACACACACACACACACACACACACACACACACACACACACACACACACACACACACACACACACACACACACACACACACACACACACACACACACACACACACACATACACAAACACACACACACAGACAGGTGAGGTGCCTCAAATGCATTACACAGACCTCATATTAGCCAACTGAGGGCATTCATGACACACCGTCAGACAATAATGTAAACACTCTGGACAGACCCTCAGCATCATGCAGTGCAGCCATTTCCAATTACTGTTACTACTAATATACACCTCTGGGATACGTGAATGGCATTAGTAGGGGATGGGCCTTCATCTAGCACACACTGCACCCATGTAAATTATTGTTGTTCACCTGTATAGCACTGTGGCAACTCCTACAGAACACACCCCCCAACTGTACAGGGTTTTGCTAAATGTCTACATGTGTGGCTCATATTTTTGGTCTGTTCCTCATAACTCCTGTGTTTGTCTGATACATTACTGGGTTGGCTTGTGGATTGGTGCCACTAAGTAATGTCCTAATTGGAGGTGCAGAATGCATAACCTGCAGTACATGTATTTTAAAACAAATCCGGTTACTAGAACAACTTCCCAAGCTTACAGTGGATATATTTAGTGTACACACACCTGTTAAAATGCCAGATTTTCATGATATATTACATGAGACCTCAGAAATCAGGTCATAACCATGCCATCATTTCATATGATATATAACCTGTGCAATCCAGCTGATGAACATACACATCAGTTACAGATAACATCTGGTAACTGAACTAGGCACAATAGGCTGGTTGCATAAGTGTGAACACCCTTAAAGAAATACTCTGTTACAGCAACTTTTGATGTAATCACAGCGGGCAGTCATCTTGGGTGTCTACCAGCATGGCACATCTTGACTTGCCAATGTTTGCACACTCTTCCTTGCAAAACACCTCCAACTATATCAGATTACAAGGGCATCCCTTGTGCACTGCCCTCTTCAGGTCAACCTGCATATATCCTATTGGAAGTAGGTGTAGCTCTGACTCAGCCATTGCAGAGCGTTGCATGTGTTCTGGTGAAGCCATCCTTTTGTTGATATGGATGTATGGTTTGGGCCATTTTTGTGTGGAAAGGTGAAATTCCTCACCATCCACAGCTATGTAGCAGATACTAGAACATCTTAGAGCCACACGGGACCAGTGTTTAGAACTGTTCATAATCCCCTCTAACTTGGCTACAGCCCCAGTTCCAGCTTGTGAACAGCAACCCCAAAACACAACACTGCCATCACCATGCTTCACTGTGGGGGTGGTGTTGTGGTGATGTACTGGTGTGTAGGTTTGTTGTGTATTGATGTGTGATGTTCTCTCACACATGTCATAGCAGGGAAAATGTACTGACATGTATATATATATATATATATATATATATATATATATATATATATATATATATATATTTATATGTCGACATACACACATATATCTGTCTGTATGCATATATATATATATATATATATATATGTATGTATATATATATATATATATATATATATATATATATATATATATATATATATATATATACATATGTGGATATATGTGTAGATGTAATTTTGTGTTGTTTATATACCTATATAAATGTATAACTGTCTGAGGTTCCGTACACATACACAGCTGTGAATATGTATCACACATATATGTATCTGTATGTGGGGTGCGTACGAACATCTGGACCACACTCATGTACCTCTTTACTTCAAAGTTGAACTGTTCTGCCTTGCTGCAACACAGACAGGTGTCACATGTGAACACAGACTAACATTACGGGGTTATATATGATGACAACCTTTAGATAAGCATATTATATTGCTATGGCAGTGTGGGCATGCTATGCTACACTTTAATGTGACTGTTCTGCAGGTGGTGTGGTCTCTCACCCATGTGTCTATCTGTTTTAATACCCCCATCAGCCATTGGCCACAGTAATTTACAGAACACAGATATGATGGGTCACATCCTTGCCATTCACTGGTGGTCTGCACATTTGACAGGTATGTCCCACTGCCCGCAGGGACTAATACTACTGTCCAGTGCAGTTGTTGAGCACAGCATCATTACAGGAACATGTACTGATGGCACATATACAGCCTTTCACAGTATACATCCTATCATTCTATGCTATATACTACATGCCAGTAAATGCATATCTTTTTCACATACATGTTATGTTGTTTCCACTGTAATACAACCCTGAGCTTTGTGAACTTTCTTGACGTGATTTCTCTCTCTCTCTCTCTCTCTCTCTCTCTATCTTTCTCAGTCTCTCCAGTAGAGTGATTGAGCTGGTTTGAAAAGGCTGCAGCATGCTTTTGTTGGTATTGCACATGATCAGGTGGTGATCTCTGCACCAGTCAGTGTCCACCAGTTGCTAATTGCATGCAGCCTGCTGTGTAGTACTTCAGATAACCACTGTCATGGCAACTCTATACTATAAATTGCTGCCTTCTGTGGGCATAGTCCCTTCACCTTTACCGTATAGAAGACAACCTTCCTGTGTGTGGACATCAGTGTTACAAACAGCAGGTAGCAATACCTCTTACAGCAGAACCTGCAGACACAGGCCATATCCACATTTGGGTAAGGTTCCAGACCTACATGCAAGGTGAGTAGTGTTGTTGTGTGCAAGGTATCTTGCTGTTCTTACAGGGTTTCTGTGTACATGGTACTTTTTCATGGAATGTTGTCTGTCTGCATAGCTCTCAACTGTGGGCCTATCCATATGATACCAGGGTGATTGCCTGTTAGGTTTTGTCTGTGCACCACACAGGTATTGTCCCAAATATATGTGTGGCATTCTGTCTGTTGAGTGCTATCAGTACATGGCTACATTCATTTGTATTTCAGTGTCGTATCCCTGCATAAGGGTATGCTGCAACAAATCCTGTAACACCAGCAATTTCCAGGGTGTGTAACAGCAATAATGCAAATATAGCCCTATGTTCCTGCCTTTGTCCTCCACATTCATGACAGTCTTTGTCCCACTGTGATACAGGAAGGGTTGTTAGGTAATGGCCTATCATTATTTACCACTAGCATTACTGCTATCATCCCAGTCATGTCATGTCATGGACTCCCACACCAACTGTTGGACTATGTCCATATATATGGGGGCAACAGCTGGTGAACACATTTATGGCCGTGTACATTCCTGAGGTAAGTGTGTGGTACACAGTGTTCCTTGCCCTTGTACAGCCTTTTATGGGGGGGGTTCTATGCCATTAACCTAGGCTATTGCACCTTTCCAGTGATATAACTGTTAAGACGATGGTCATTCAGTGTGATAGTGAGGTGTTAGGTTAAGCAATGATATGTACAAGATACTGTGACATTAACACAAGTGCTACCTTCCCCCTAGGGCTTGACTACAGGGTGTAATTGGAGGCTGCTGAACTACATCTGTATTTATTGATTGTTACATATCCTGAATGCAAATCCTGTTCCTACTGTTGTACTAATTGAAGGCCTTGGCCTACACAGCATAGTATGGTATATATACACATTGCTTGCATCTACTGTTTTGTGTGGGCCTTGCATTCATGACTGATTACATATTTCAAACCTTATGTGGTGTCAGTGCTGGCATACATTATTGTATAGTACAGGAATAAAGGTTATTTATGTATGCATACCTGTGTGTCATGTCATGTCCTTTGATTTGTGGGTGGGTATATGTTTAATGTCAGTATTCTCATTTGTGAGAATGGTTGCCACACTACACATTTCACAGGTGCCAGTTGAAGGGCTTGTGGCTGAGGGATATACTTTGCACCTAGTACTTCCACACTTCTTCTACATATGTATGGCTACTGATATCTTTTGTGTGTGTATAAGTGTATGTACTTATATATATCTCATATGGCTATATATCTATATATATATATATATATATATATATATATATATATATATATATATATATATATATATATATATATATATGAACATATGTATGTATCTATATACAAGTGCTGTTTTATGATTATTTGTGAGTCATACATTAATGTATATATATATATATATATATATATATATATACATATAGCTGTCTATCTGTCTACATTTACAAATATATCTGTCCGTATGTCCATGCATGTTCAGCTCATATTTTGGCCTGTTCCTCATTCACTTGGCAATTCTCATGGATGATCACAACATTGAAGTCAGTAACTAGTGGCAACACTTTTGTGTTTCAGACTTCATCTACTTCTACATGTGTTCTAATACATATAACTGTGTAACTAGCAACATTTTGAGTGTAACAGAGCATTAGTTGACATATATCCCTATTTGTACTCATAGTGTGGCATACTTTGTCCAGACTTCTTGCATTAACAGGTTATGTGGTGTGATAATATTACATTATCTGTACTGCTGACTGATTGTGCTGCAGGATATGTTTGTGCAAATGTCAGGTTGTTCATATCTGCAGTGGTTTAGTGGTAAATCACTTTGTGTATTGAGTGCAGAGTCCTGGGTTCGAGCCTTGGAGAAGCAGTTTATTTTGTTGCTGAGCAGAACAAAGGACATTGGCTACAGAGTGAGTGAAGGCACTCTTAAGCAGTTGTAAGCAAGGTTGCGTGGGTTTGCGTGGAGCTAAGCAATGCCTACACAGGTTAAGCAATTCAGCAGGTAACTGAGTATAACAAACTGAAACCAGACTTTAGTAGTGCTTACCCCCATGCAAACACACTTAAACATGCTTACTACTGCTTATTTGTGCTTACACCTGCTTACTACTGCCTAAATTCATTATGACACTGACACTTCACATGTGCATTTCATGCCGTACTCCAGTTCACATTTAAATGTTATGTCAAAAAGATGTACAAATATGTTCATATACAGATGGAAAATGATGTATGCTGCAGTGGGACTCGAACCGGGAATGCCTGTTCATTAGGCGGGTGATCTAACCACTACACTATTGCTGTGCTGCTTCATTTTCATATATACCCATATACCCATGGATCCTAGTTCCCAAACACCCACCCCAACACATCACTGACACGTCATTCGTCCATTCTCCATTTGGAAACATGGTGTATCCACACCACTACACATCGGCCACTCCCTACTCCTCTGGACCCATCCCATGGGTTGACTCAATCCAAGTATCCTCAGACATCCCAACCTTTAAGTCCACAAACATTAGTGAAATGAGTGACCAATAGGACACTATTCCCAATTTTTGCGTTGTCCTACCTGGGACACACGTCTTTATTTCAAGATTAGACTCTATACTTCATTACTTCATTACTCCAGTTAACAAGACACTAAAATAAATGAATAAGTATGCCTATATGATAACACACACGTTACACATTTAAACCAATGATGTACGGGTTCTGCCACATTATATTACAAATATGACCGGTTTAGTGATTGGCGTTGGACGTAGCCGGCAAATCACAGGAATGATTCAAATATTTCATAATGGGAAAGTCCTCACATTTTATTTTTTTGAGAACGGCACTGACTTTGAAACTAAATACACAACTTTGAATTATTGCAGATTCGTCCCTTCCCTTTATCTTCTCGTAACTCTAATACTATAGTACTGCAATATACAACAGAAACAAAACAACAGCTTATTTTGCCTTGGAAGTTTATATCCCACCAGAATTGTGAAAATGTTGCAAAGAAATAAATATATACACACACATATATATATATATATATATATATATATATATATATATAAAACAAGCATTTCATGACAGTCAAGTAAGGCCTGCACTGTTACAAAGGCCATGCATTTGGCATGAAACTGAGTTGGGATATATAAGCCACAGTGCAGAGAAGGGGGTCACCATCTTTTCTGTAATGGACTATGAATAAATGTTTATTTAACATCTGTTAACCGAGTATGCAGACTGTTCCAATGAGTCAGGACTCCATTCAGTCATGACTTTTGCCTTAGAGGCAAAACAACACAACTAAACATACATGAGAATCCTACCTCTCAACCTCTCAATGTAAGAACTCTAGCCAAAGCCAAATATATTTGGTGGTTGGGGGGGTCAAAGATTGGGACATACTGGGATCAATTCAATAGCTCTGCTTGACAGAGGCCCAGTAAATTGATTAATGGGGCGGCGTGAGCCGACACACCTTGGCTAGGCTTATAAATGCCCTTCGGCAGATAGCCTAGTACCTACCTATGAACCTATTACATTTATGGTTATGCACAACCTATTATTCTATGTACTGTTGAGGTTTGTAGGGACACTTTCATGTTGTTTATGTCTGCAAAAGGGATGAATGTGGTACAGGGAATGTACTTCTACGTATAGATGTATATATGTGTGTATGCATATATATTTATAACAAGCTCACTGACCTCCACAAGGCGGTTCAATTAGAACCCGGCCATCCAACCATGACATGCCTGGATCCATATTTTATACCCATTGTTCCTCCACCCCACCTGAGTTCCACTAACACAAACCATCCATTCTCCATTTTCTATCCCAGCCATAACACACCTCCACACATTACCCTCTCCCCAACGTTAGGGACCCTACACTTATGTTGTCTCAACCCATGTATCATCAGACTCTCCCAACCTTTTAGTCCTTGAACATACCTGCCCTGGCTTGTGTAATGGTCGGAAGTCCAAACAACCCGTAATTTTTGGGTAGTCCCACCAGGGACTACCCTGTAATATTTTTGTAAGGTAGACTTAGCAAGTGGACAATGTTACTCCCACTGGTAGTATCCTGCCTGTGGTTTGAGAAGCAGTGATTTGCTCACCCCTGCCCAGCTTGATATGACATAAGATGACAGCACAAATTAATACAGGTGTTGCTGTTGCTTTCCTTCTCATTCTTTTTGTATGCTTTAGTGTTACAACGTTCATTCTTCATATATATATATATATATATATATATATATATATATATATATATATATATATATATTATATCTGTACATACACACGCACATATATCTACATAATTATATACATTTCCTATACTGTTGGATGCCTGTGCTGGATGATGTGTTTGTGATCACAGCAGATGAATGTGTATCCACCATGGCTTAGTGGAACTCACGTCTACTATAGTATGCAAGGTTGGGAGTTTGCAACCTGGCAGTGCAGATTATTTTGTTAATGGCCGCAACAACAGCTGTTGGCTACAGGGTGACTAAGGCACTGTAGAACATTTGTAGGCAGGTATGCGCTTGTTTGCATGAAGCACAGCATTACTAACCTCTGGTTGCGGCATCTTGTACTCCGTTAGCCTCTACATTGCTTCACCAGTGTGGTACTCCCATACCAGTGGCCAAACAGGCTTACACCTGCTTGATCCCGCATACACACAAGCAACGTCGTGTATTTTGTTCATATCTGTCAACCAGGACAGTCGGACTGCATTCTTGTCCATTGTCAGCGGTGGCCCGGGGTGTAGAGCTCTACATTGACCCCAGCTACATATTCCAATTAATACTGGGGTGTTGACATTCATGGAGGGTAACAGACATAACATAGCTACGTCCCCCATTAATCATGCTTAGTTTACGTTAAACTGTCAGTATTATCCATGCTTAGGTCAGGTTTACATGTCAGGTATGACTGTTGACAAAGGTCAGTTTAAGATGAGGTAGGATTCCTGTTTCACAGGTCTGGATAGGTTACATGCAGGTATTCGGGGTAGGTGTAGTTATTCCATACCTGTGTGGTACAGTAGAGGTGAATAGCTAAGGAGTAGGCAGGTAGGTAGTGGGGGTGACATTGTAACTGTATTGTAGCCCGTAGGTATAATTGGATGGGGAGCAATAGGGAAGGTATGTCGAATGTTGGGATTTGTATGTGAGGCAGGAGAAGAGGTGTCGGTATCACTAGTTGATGTAGTGGTATAGAGTGTGAGGTGGGGGGGCAAGGTGGTGAGCCTGTGATGTTCCAGGTGGGCTTGTGGTGTTCCTTCATGTGTTAGTTACATGTGTCCTGTGGGACAGCTGTGATACTACAGGCTGGTTGGGGTTCCAGAAACTGGCAATATAGTGGGGGAAGAGGATGTCACATACATGCACCAGTAGACATTAATAGAAATGGAACAGAGGTTGATAGGTGCGTGGTGTGCATGAGGCACAAAGGAGGGTGTTTGTAGGGGGATAATCCAGGGATGTGCAGGATGGCTGCAGGGAAGGTCCACAGCTGGCCATGTTGTCTACAACAACAGTTGTGCATATGCACTGCATTTGGTGTTTGCGTCGGACACTCACGCCCCTGGGTGGGGGTGAGGACTACAATAATACCTTGTGATGCCTATTACATCGGCTTACATGCCTATGGTGGGGTGTTGTGACCATGTGTTCATAGGTGTTGTGTAGTGGTTTATGCAACAATACATATGGTTATACTGTACTTAGCCATGTAAACTGGACTGTGCTGCGGTGGGACCAATATTGGGAATGGCTGTCCATTAGGCGTAAGCATGCCTGTCGACTGTATAGATTCCGCAGCCTGTCCAGAGTTTGCTTCATACTATTGGTGTGTTCCTCTTACAATCTGCACCTGTCTGGCAAATACCTGGGAACTGATGCCATTAAATACAGACAAGTAATTGGGTTTAGGACCCCACATCCTTCAGCCGAGTCATGCTAATGCATAACCTATTATTCTATCAGCTTTCTAAGGTTGTAAGTGGAATACGTTCTTTCTGTCCCTATTTGTCCCCCCAACGGTTTAGGTTCTGTCCAGTGGTTTTGCTCTTAGAGGTTGAGAGGTATGGGGGTAAGCTCTGCCCAATTCGCAATATTACTTACATCCCCGGGGTGGTCCTAATACAACTGTGCCAGCTAACACCTGCATGCCTAGGCCCATAATTGCATACCCATAGTTACCCCACCTGCCCCTCCTCTACAACACTCATCCTTACTGTGGGTGCAGGTGGGGTCTAACCACACTACTACACACTGCCCACTCTCCACATGTCAGGACCCATGTTGTACTTTGTGTTGACCCATGTGTCATCAGGCTTGCACAACCTACTGGTCCATGTATGTATACAGCCTGGTTGGATAAATCATTACAGAGACTGACTCCAATGATCATTAATTTTTGGGGTGTCCCACAAGGGACATTGATGTCTTTGATGCAAGATTAAACATGGCAGGTCTCTCCCACTGGTAGTATCCTGCCTGTGGCCTGGAAAGCAGTGGTATGTTTACTTGTATCATGTGTTTGTATGTTTCACCTGTCTAGGTGGGGGGGGGTTGATGCTACGTGTTACACATTTGTTAATTGGACCCCTCACCCACATTGGCACGGCCTGTGAACATATGTAATCCTTAACTGGTGTATCATATCTATATATATAGATCTATATATATATATATATATATATATATATATATATATATATATATATATATATATGTATTTATGTATATATGCATATGTCTGCATACATGCATACATGTATATATATATATATATATATATATATATATATATATATATATATATATATATATATATACATATATATATATATATATATATATATATATACAGAGAGAGAGAGAGAGATACGTATATATATATATATATATATATATATATATATATATATATATATATATATATATATATATGTGGTGCTGCGGTAGCGTTGTCACCTCACAGTTAGACGTTGCCCGTTCGATTCTCAGTTAGAGCGTCTTCTGTGTGGCGACATGCGTGAATGGGCATTCCTTTGAAGGTTGTGCATTAGGCCCGCAAGCCAGCACATAAAAATCTACTGCCAATCATTAGCGGACTGGAGTTCTGCTGTTGCGACCCTAACCTGGAAATGCCGAAGACACAAACATATATATATATATATATATATATATATATATATATATATATATATCTTACATACATATATATATATATATATATATATATATATATATATATATATATATATATATATATATATATATGTATGTATATATATATATATATATATATATATATATATATATATATATATCTACATATTGCTGTATATATATATATATATATATATATATATATATATATATATAAATCCATGTGGGTGTATGGGATGTATGTTCTTAATCTCACTTATCTATTGCTTTGATGGCTTAGTGGTTAACTACTGTGAAAATAGTGTGCAGGGTCCTGGGTTTGAGCCTTGCTGAGGCAGTTTATTTTGTTGCTGGGCGGAACTTGGACCGTTTGATCCAGAGTGATTAAGGCACTTTACAGCGGTTGTAAGTGAGTTTGCGTGGGTTTGCGCAATGGTAAGCACTGCTAACCTCCGGTTACAGTTTCTTACACTCATTAGCTTCTACTTTGCTTACACTGTGTGGGCAATGATTACTCCCACGCAAGCGCACTTGCACACGTTTACCGCTGCTTATTTGTGCTTAGACCTGTGTACATGTCCCTTATTCATTATGACACTAACACTTCACATGTGCATTTCATGCAGTACTCCAGCTCACATTTAATTGTTATTCTGTAGGTTATACAGCAAAACAATGTAAAATTATGTTCATATACAGATTTCCCATGGAAAATGATTGGTGCTGCAGTGGGACTTGAACCAGGAATGTTTGTTCGTTATGCAGACGCTCTGACCACTCCACTATTGCTGTGCTGCTTCATTTGAATATATATTCCTTTTTATCCTCTTCAGCCTTTTCAGCTGCTTTAACCATAGCTAGGTGATGGGCAAACCTACACACCTATTCTTAGCATCAGTAATAGGGATTCTTCATTTTATTTGACTGTACTGTTGCTGTTGAACACATGGGGACTGCTGGTGAGGATATGCAGACACTTGTGAGCTGTCTCACTCATTTATTTACACATTCTTCTGTTCTACTTTACAGGAGCTTGTTCATTCTCAGAGCTCTGCTCTCAGACACGCCCCCTGCACTCGTCCACCCTCCGTGTAGCATTTGGAGTTCAGGCAGCACACCTTCATTAATATGCATGGCATGCTGCTGTCCTCCTCTTAAACTGCCGCTTCCGTGCAGGACTAGATTAGTCCTACATGGAAGATTAGTAAATCTGGGGGACTGTGTTTACTGTGACATAAAATTTGGTTTAAGACCTAGAACCTAAAGAATATTACCACTATAAAAAATAGTTTGTGCTGAAGGGTTTGCCATTTATACTTCTTTCATAACCCCTATGATTCCAGAGAAATGAGCATTTGTTTGAAATGTAAGGACATAGTTTGATTCTGTCAAAAGGCTTAGGCTCTACCCATTGGAAGTTACAGTGCAAACTTTCTGAGCTCCATTAGAGTAAATGAGTTAAAACAGATTGCATTCACAAGAATTACAGCTGAAAAAGATTTAATGGTTTATTTTTTGTAGCACTGATGTCCAAGAGGTATGTTAGAGTGTTAAAAAATAAGTAACCAATGCAATGATTAAAACATGAAATTGACATCATGAAGACAGAAAATTAGTAAGGATAGCATACTTTTGCTGATTTTTTCTTCACATGTATTATGTTCGTTTTTTTCTTTGTCTCAGAATTAAAAGGGTAATAGTATATGTTTTAGTACTTTGGTAATATAGACTGAATGTGGTCAAGAGAAATATTATATAAAATAATATGGGGTTTACTAAGATGCAGATATAAATCCAATTGTGTTTTTTTCTTGGTTTATGTGGCAAAAATGTAGCATTAGCAGAGTGTGAGAAGATAAAGCAGGGGTGGTTCATTGTTGATGGCAAGAAATTATGTTTGTGCTGAACTGACAGAGGTAAAGACAGAAAACTGAAAAAGAGTTAAAGATGGATGGTTGGTAGGATAAAGTGCACAGTTAATAGTGAAGTGCTAGAATATAAAAGTAGTAATAGTATGCAGTGATGTATGTATTCACAATTACAACTACAGGAAGAGCCTTCACAAAGCTATCTCCTGCATTTTGGAGTTGGCTTCCTGCAAATATTAGGAAAATTGATAACCCCACTTTTAGGTTATAAGTCCCACCTTGTGAAATAAAAATGCCAATGTTCCATAGACTGTGGTTGATGTCATTGTATTAAACTCAAGCAAAACTCGTCTTAATTATTCTCTAGAATTTTAATTGCAGAAGGCATCTCTGCTGTCAGTGTTGTGCACTTGTATGTAATATATCTAGATTAAAAGTATATATTTTATTAACAATGTGCAAAGAGCATGAGCACCTAACAGCTATCTGCATTTAGCACACACGCTATCATAAACTTAAAAAGAAATGATACATTTCACCTGAAATATATTTGTATTTTCTGTTTCTATGTAATGTAATGTATATGTTAAATGCTTTGCCACTGTAGCTAGGCTTGTGGATAAAAGAGGTCTTCAGAACAGTTCACATACTTAATAAACATTAATACATAAATAAATACATAGGAATACATTGCAAGAGAATACTGAGGGATTTCTTTGAAGTCAGGATGCATTCAAATCATTAGTATACTCACACAAAGCATTAAAATTGCACAGCTTTTGTACTATAACTAGAAAGAATAAAAACTAACTTCATAAGTCAGCAGGTCTGCATAACAATGTTTGTGACAAAGATTATCAACAGTTAGATTTCTAGACCTGATCTGGTATAGCATAAATGGTTCAGTATACGGTGTAACCAACGCATGTCATGCATGCAGTATACTCTACTGTATGTTATCAGCAACTTATTCAGTCATGTATTGTCTGGGGCCATTGACCTATCTGTTTTAAATTAAATTGAGTTGCTACAACATTGTTAATCATGAATTTTTTGCTTGCAAAATCTTAGCCGCTTTGGTAATATGTTGCATCAATAGGATTGGAAGGAACAGACAGAAAGAGATAATACACAGAATACAAGATATTGTGTAAAAGTGAGTTGAAAGGTTTAGTGACTTTATTAGGAATGCATCCAGCTTAACATTGTAATCTGGACAAACTTGCAGTAGAGCACTGCATTAAGAAAACAATGTTCAGTGAAACATCACTATGCATGGAGAACAAGTATAAATAAAAATGTTTACCCTTTTATTAAGGTAATTAAACTCTTTACAAGTCACATTTATTTTCAGAGGTGGTTTTGCACAATGTTCACAAACTGAGTATCTCCTTCTCATCACATCCTTCATTATTGTGGCAACCTAAACTAAACTGACAACATTTTTTATTAACTTTTTGCTTATTTATTGAAGTGTACATTTCTTAACTGAGTAAGTATAATGTTCCAAGGATCCTTTTTTGCTCATGGCCCAGAAAAAAATATTTTACACTCTTAATGCTTATTTCAGTGTTAACCATTTGAATCTTTCTCATATTTTCATAAATTATCCATAGTTGTTTCATTAATACCATGAAACATTATTTCATTATCTTACCTCTAAGCTGCATGTCCTTTCCATTGCCAAACTTTATTCTGTCATGTTAACGGTTAACTGTCCTTCTGACCTATTTCTTTTGCTGCTGATGCTCTGCATTGAGAATCAGATGACTACAGCATTTCAGTTTTAGTCTCATGAAACAGTAAAATCAAAATCTGCTAAAATTGTTAAAGGAATTTTAAAAGTTGAACCACCAGGATTCAAGAAGCTCAGCGCAAGGACGGTTTTAGCCTTGCGCCGAGTGTCCTCACTACAGATGGGGCAGCAGCGCCATATGAATATGTGTGAGGGCGCACCGCTGCACCCTGGACGTGCACAGCAAACAAGTGCAAGTGCAGGGGGCGTGTACAAGTGCTTTATGGAGGCATAAACATGCCCTGACAGTTGCAAAACCTACTATGCCTACTAGTAGAGCCCGCCCCTAATAGTAAGTCAGTAATTCAGTGTCTGTGGATACCGAAATGCATGCTAAGCATACAAGAGTGTCCACGAACAGTGAAATAAAATCAAAGTAGTAAACATACAAGCACGTAATGGAATGTTGAGCCATGTCCCTAGAACTTTCACAATTAGATTCCCCATGTCCCTATTATACATTTGAATTGCTGCAATATCGAAGGTGCACCAAAGCGCAGCGTGTTGTCGCTGCCCTCAGCCGAGTGTAACGTATACATCAAATTCATTCAAATAAAGAAAAACAGGCAGAATCAACGTAAATGTCAATAGTGTAGTGTTTAGAGCATCCGCCTAACGAACAGGCATTCACGGTTCGAGCCCAATAATAACACATATCATTTTCCATATGGAATGAATGTCGTTTTGCTGTAAAACTGACATAAGAGTATCGCATGAGATATTTAACTTAAATATCATTCAAGCAAAGTGGCACTGTCATAATGAATAAGACACTAGTAAGCAACTGTAAGCACAAATAAGCAGCAGTAAACACATATAAGTACCAGTAAGCAAGTCTGAGTGTGCTTGCGTGGGTCTAAGCAGTGCCCAGCATAGGAAATGTATATAATTATGTACAGATATAATATATATATATATATATATATGAACAAAGAATGACGTAACAATAAAGCATACAAAAGGAATGAGAAGGGAATCAACAGCAACCCCAGTATAATATATATCGCTGTCAGTGTATGTTATATCAAGCTGGGCAGGAGTGAGCAAAGCACTGCTACTCACACCACAGGCAGGATATTACCAGTGGGAGTAACACTGTTGATCTGCTAAGTCTACTTTACACCCAGAGGGTTGTCCCTGGTGGGGCTACCCAAAAATTGATAGACTATTTGGCCTTCCAACCATTACACAAGCAAGGGCAGGTATGTTCAAGGACTAAATGGTGGGAGAGACTGAGAATACATGGGTTGGGACAACATACATGTAGGGCCCCTAACACTCAGGAGACGCAATGTGTGGAGGTGTGTTATGGCTGCGATAACAAGTGGACAATGGATGGTATGCACGCATGTTGATCACGGGTGAGGTGGAGGAACTATGGGTATGAAATTATGGAGCCAGGCGTGCCAGGGTTGGATGGGCTGGTTCTAATTGGACCATCCTGTGGAGGTCAGCTAGTTTGTTATAAGTATATATGCATACACACATGCAGACATCAATATGAAGAAGTACATTTTCTGTAACACATTCATTCCATTTGCAGACATAAATAACATGAATGTGCCCTTACAAACATTGACAGTAGATAGAATAATAGGTTGTGCATAAGAGGGAAGGAACAAAACTGCTAAAATGCAGAAGTGTGTACAATGTCCAAAGTCACTGCTGTGCTGAAAAAAAATCAAATGTGAGGACTTTCCCACGCATGGAATCATTCCTGTAATCTGCCTACTATGGCAACGTCAAACTGGTCTATTTGTAAAAGAAATACGCCAAACACGTACATAATTAGGCTCTCATGTGTAACATGTGCATAATCACATAGTCATACGTATTAATTTATTGTAGTGTCATGTTAACTGGAGTAAGGATGTAATGAAGTATAGAGCCTAATCTTGACATAAACACGAGTGTCGCATGTGGGACAACCCAAAAATTGTGAATAGTATTCTTCTGGTCGCTCATGTCATCAATGTTTGTGGACTAAAAGTTTGGGAGTTCTGAGGATACGTGGAGTGCGTCAACCGATGGGATGGGTCTATAGGAGTAGGGAGTGGCCAATGTGTAGTGGCGTGGATACACCGCAAATTCAACTGGAGAATGGATAACTGCAGTGTTAGGGAGGTGTTGGGGTGTGTGTTCGGGGAACCAGGAGCCATGGGTATATGGGTATATATGCAAATGAAGCAGCACAGCAATAGTGTATTGGTTAGAGCAACTGCCTAACGAACAGACATTCCCGTACCGAATCCCACTGCATCACATACCATTTACCATCGGTAATCTCTACATGAACATATTGCGACATCTGTACTCTGTATAACCTGAAAAATAACAAATAAAAGTTAACTGGAGCGAAGTGTCAGTGTCATAATGAATAAGGCACTAGTAAGCAGGTTTAAGCATATATAAACACCAGTAAGCATGTGTAAGTGCGTTTGTGCGGGGTATGCATTGCTTTACAGACACACACACACACACACACACACACACACACACACACACACACACATATATATATATATAGTTGCAGACATATACATATACGTATATATATATATGTGTGTGTGTGTGTGTGTGTGTGTGTGTGTGTGTGTGTGTGTGTGTGTGTGTACATAGATAAACACAGATATACAGCTATGATAGGAAACAGCAACAAGAATGACATATGTTCACAGGCTATGCCAATGGAAGTGAGGGGCCCAAGCAAGAAACATGAAACACGTAGCATGACCTTCCACCCCCCCCCCCCCCAGCCAGACAAGGGACACATACACACAAATCTGCAAACAATGTAAATAGTCCACTGCTCCCCAGACCACAGGCAGGATACAACCGGGGGAGTACACAGTGCACCCGTGAAATCTAATCTTGGAACACAGACAGTTGCGTCCCTTGTGGGACACCCCACAAATTGCCAAAACCAAAAGAAGGTGATACACCAACCATTCTTTCTGTGGTTTATACATACCCGGATTAAAAGGGTGGGAAAGCCTGATGACCCATGGGTCAAGACTATTGTATGACATGGGTCCCATGAAGTGGAGAGTGGGCAGCATGTAGTAGTGTGTTCAGAACTGACCAGGACCCAGAGTAAGGAAGGGTGCTCTAGAGGAGGTGCAGGTGGGGGAACTATAGGTAGCTACTTATGGGTCTAGGTATGCAGGTGTTGGCTGATCTGGGCCTGTATGGACAGCCCCAGGGATGTAAGCAAATGTGTTCATTTGGCAGAGGCGTCACCCAACGAGCAGCCACACCCACTATGAGTCCCACTGCAGCAAAGTGTAATCTATGGGGCAAGGAACGGAATACCCAGATGTAGATGTATATAATTAGAGGTATAGCGACATAGAGATAATCCTCTCCCTCTCCGTAGTACAAATGTATACATACAGAGACAGAATACATATACATACCCACATATAAATATATACATATGCAGACACACATGGACCCATATGTTGTTTTATTTTTATATATATATATATATATATATATATATATATATATATATATATATATATATATATATATATATATATAGACAGCAATAAATATATACATGTATGTATACATATACAGATATATCTGTATATAGTAATGTGTGTATATATATATATATATATATATATAGATATATATAGATATATATACATACATATATATGTGAGACTGTAAATATACACATGTATATAGCTAGGATATGATACAGCAGTTATGAGTTACATATGTTCATAGGCCATGCATATGGGGGTGATGGGTCCAATAAACAAACGTGTAACACGTAGCATTAACCACTCGACCCCCTCAGCTAGGCCGGCGAGACATACAGACACACAATATAAGTAAACACACCGCTGCTTCCCAGACCACTGGCAGGATACTACCAGTGGGAGAGACCTGCCAGGTCTAATCTTGAAACATAGACATTGATGTCCCTTGTGGGACACACAAAGATTAATGATCATCGGAGGCAGTCCCAGTAATGATTCATCAAACCAGGTTGTAGATGTACATGGACCAGTAGGTTGTGCAAGCCTGACAACCCAAGTGTCGGCACAACTTACGACATGTGTCCTGACACAGGGAGAGTGGGCAGTGTGTAGTGGTGTGTTTATACCCCATCTGCACCCACAGTAAGGATGAGTGCTGTATAGGAGTGGCAGGTGGGGGAACTATGGGTATGCAATCATGGGCCTAGGCGTGCAGGTGTTGGCTGGTGCAGTCATAGTAGGACCGCCCCAGGGATGTAAGTAATATTCCGAAATGGACATAGCTGACACCCATACCTCTCAACCCCTTAGAGCAAATCCACTTGACAGGACATGAACCATTGGGGAACAAATAGGGACCATACCCCTGAACTGTCCCCAATTTCCAGGGACGTTCCTGATTTCGACTCAGTGTCTAACTCTGTCCCACTTAATCCCTCCTAAAACCAGGTACTTTTGGATGAAAGGTGGTGAATTACACATAATGAATAATGACAACAATTAAGAGTTATAAACATCATTTACCTCAGAAAATGTGTACGAATTCATATGTTCTGAGTCTGTCAATGTGTCAGGTTAATAGCACTAATAATTTAAATGTGTCCCTGATGTTGTTATGACATATCCCTGATTCAGTTGATATTTTTCCCAATCATATGAGAGGTCTGATAGGGACAGAAAGCACATATTCCACTGACAACCTTAGAAAGATGAAAGAATATTAGGTATGCAATAGCATGGCTCGGCTGAAGGATGTGGGTTCCAAAACCCAATTACTTATTTTTACTGAAGAGTGTCAGTTCCCAAGTATTGGCCAGACAGGTGCAGATTGTGTGAGGAACACAGCAATAATATGAATCAAACTCTGGACAGGCCGCAGATTCCATACATTCAAACAGCATGCTTTCGCCTAATGGACAGCCATTCCTGATACTGTAGGCATGTAATCCGATGCAATAGGCATCACAAGGTAATATCGTAGTCCTCACTCCCACCTAGGGGTGTGAGTGTCAGATGCAAACACCAAATGCAGTGCAGTTGCAAGTGCGGGAGCAAGCGAGTGTAAGCCTGTTTGGCCACCAGTATGTGAGTATTACACTGTTGAAGCAATGTAGAGGCTAACTGAGTGTAAGAAACTGTAACTGGAGGTTAGCATTGCTTAGCTCCATGCAAACCCATGCACAACCACTCACAACTGCTTTAATGTGCCTTAATCACTCCATATCCAATGGCCTTGTTCTGCCCAACAACAAAAAAAATGGCCTCTGCAAGGCTCGAATCTAGGACCCTGCACACACAGCTATTGTGATTTACCACTAAGCCATGGCAGATATACAGACATCGGATCTTATCACAAACATACCATCCAGCTCAGTCATTCAACAGTATAGGAAAGATATTCCATCATGTAGATGTATGTGTGAGTGTTTATGTCCAGATATAGATAGATACATATATATATAGATATATGAAAAACATCCCATGTGGCAGAGCATTACAAAGGAATGAGAAGGGAAACACCAGCAATGCCTGTATTATGTACTGGTGTTGTCCTATGTAATATCAAGACCCCCTCAGACAGACATGTGTCATTAATACACGCAAACATTTGTACATTGGCCAAATACATCATTCTGTGCATTTTATTTACCTTAAGACAATAGTTCCTGTCCAATCATTATGTGAGAACAGTACTCATGCAAGGTGCTGTGTACGACATCAACATCATCATGATAAAGGTAAATGGGATAGCCATAGACGGACCGGTAGTGTTGTGTGTACAATGGGGTCATCTGCATCATGTGTACCTGGAAACTTTAGGAATCATGTGCATACCAGGTTCGTGTGCCAGAGAGACAGGGGTGGTGACAACTGGAGTATGTTTTGATGCATATTAAAATGGTTACATGTGTCCAGTGGACACGTGTGTGAAATAGACAGCTATGTATGGGGAAAATGTTGTTCTAGGAACCTATTGGCCTTTTGCTTCCATAGGGTGAAAGTGGGATGTGGGGGAAGGAGAGTAGGTAAGCTCGTGGAGGATAGGATGGGTAGGATAACAGACAAGACAGCATACAGGGTCGGTATATGACACATGTGGGGGGATACACCTCGGACGGGGAGGGATGTTCAGCAGTCACAAGCCCATGAGCCCCCAGATGGAAACAGTGGGATGGAGGTCCCCAGCCATGGGCAGCCACCACTGCACCAAAACAGCCGCAAAGGTGGCAGTGCTAGGGGCTGTCTAGGACTGCCATGGACAAACACCAACATGATGTTCCTGGATATTGTACTGTGTTTCCATGCGATTGGCTAAGGGAACATCATCACAGCTGTTCCACATGCAATCAGCTAGAGGAACCTGATTATGACCATCACTTACAAAACACAAGCTGCTGCTGAGCAGGTGTACAATTTCACATCCACCAGAGAGTGTGTGGGAGGGACAGACAGAGGCAAAGTACATCAGAGAAGGGCTTGGAGACTAAAACATAAGCATCGTCTGTCACACACCTACCAGTACAGGGGTTCAAACCCCTGACTGACTAGTCATTACTATTACAAGTGCATGCAGTTACTCCATGTGCAACAAAGCTGACATGTTGGTGTGCTGTAAGAACATATATGTGTGCTGGTGAGCAACATCTGTAACAGAGATATAGTAGACATACATTAAGTGTAGCACACATGGCTGTCCACATAAACGGATGTCATTGTCAACACAACCACACTCTCTAATGGAATCACATTGACACTCTTTGCCAGGCCCACAAATACACTTCCTAACTACTTAGTTTGCCACAATGCAGTAATGCACAGGTACTGCATGCACCACAGGGGATATCCGGAGGTTTCATGGGCTAGGGCATGTGAACGTGTTTGACATCTGTCGGTATACCAATGGGAGTTATACTGGGAGTGACTGTGGTTGGGAGCATCATACCCCACACGCAGACACAAGGTGCCAGTACTGACATGCATGTGTGCATTGCTTCATGGGTGTGCAGTGGTTGGCTGTGCGAGATGGCTGTACAAGGCTGGGTGAGGGGTAATCCTTGGCATCATGCCACCCGACAATGGTGTGCAGTGTGGTACAGGGGTGTAGTGTCTGCAATGTCCCACACAGATGGGTATTGTATGAACTGTCCTGACATCCTGGTTACCATTGTGTATAGCCATAGCTTTGCAATGCATGCCATGTCTGTGTTTGATAGTCCTTGACATGGACATTGCCTGGGATGTGAACGTCCCACAATAATGTACAGTGACAAGTACAAGTGTACCTGGTTTGGCTGGCACATGTTCTGTACACAGACTGTTATCCTCAGATATGCCAATACTGGCCTGGTGTGGCAGGACCTGCTTATAGACAGCAGGTTGACCCTGCACCTGCACGGATAGCATGATACAGGTATTCCCTGGTGTCAGTGGCATCAGTCCATACATGGCACATGTGTAAGGCATTGTATGGCCTCTGTGGATCACATTTGATGGCACCACATATGTTGCAGGCACCCATTGGGAAACATAGTGAAGGCGCATTGTCCACAATTATGTGCCTATTGTACTGCTGTACAGGGTGCCATGCCATCTGCAGCCCACTGCAATCACACCATGCCTTCTATCTGTCATCAATTTGCAGGGTACTAGCAACATAGTGTTATATTCTAGGCAAGTGTGTTTGTGTATGACACATGGGTTCAGAATGTATTCTGGGTAATAGTAGGGTTGCATACTTTGTGCCCCAGGCTTTTTGCCAGATGTAGGGGTATGGCTTCCCAACACAGTCCCTTGGCTGACTGGCATCTGTATTCTTCTTGAGGTGGACATTGTGAAATCATATAGGAAAACTACAAAACCCATTCCCCAATATGTCCAGTGGTTAGACACTCACAGCCACCTCCACACAGGGTCTGACTGTCAAACACACACACACACACACACACACACACACACACACACACACACACACACACACACACACACACACACACCTGCCATGTCCTGGAAAAGAACCCCTACCTAACTAGTGTATCACACTATAGCATTACGCAGTTACAGCATGAGCTATGGAAATTACTGGGTTATAGCAGTCCCAGAGGTGTATTACTAGGTGGGTGACAATAGCAGGATTGCCAAAAGTGGTTATGTGAATTGTAAAGAGTGTGCATACTCTAAAAGCATTGTTTCTTTCGCAGGCAGACCCACACAGTTGACCTGTCTGGGTGGGATTAGAACACCTACCAAACTAGTTTATGCACACTATAGCATTACGCAGTTACAGCATGTGCCATGGAAAACACTGGATTACAGCACTCTCAGAGATGTATTCATAGGTGGGTGACATCAGCAGGATTGCCAAAGAAGGGCATTCCAAGTGTACTGCAAGTTGTACATGTCTGTTACCTGAGTGTACCCGCTGCTTACTGTCACAAAAACACATTTAAACCTGCTTACAACTGCTTAAAAGTGTCTTATACAATCCTAATTGACAGTATCAACAAGGCTTGCAAGTCTTGAACCCTGGACCATGCGCACTGAGGTCACTGGATGTACCACTAAGCCATCTGGGCTGTATACATGTTGCATGGAGTCTATAATGCACATCTTCCTACAGGTATTCCACAGTACTGAAAACAAATGGGACAGTCACTTTGTGTACATATATACAGTACCCTTGAATGTACTATACTCTGTGAAACAACAAAGACAAGTTTACATCTGTACAACTGTCATAACTACATTATATATATATATATATATATATATATATATATATATATATATATATATATATATACACTTACGGGATGTGTACACACACATATATATATATGCATATACACAGACACAGCCATAGCTATATATATATATATATATATATATATATATATATATATATATATATATATATATATATACATACACACACACACACACACACACACACACACACACACACACATCTGAACACCCTTTGTGACACAGAAGGGTTCCAAAGGAACTGACGTGTACACAAAACAGAGGCATCTCTTGTGTTATAACATTTAAATCATAAGCAATTCACCAGAGAAGGAATGGTTGTTGTGTATGTGGAGTTTGGGGTGGGGAATGATGGCTAATGTAATCTACCCCGGGGATTGTGGAGTTAGGGTGGGGGAATGATGGGTATGGACCTACAACCCAGCGACCACTTCTGTGTCACTGCTCAACAGTGGCACAGGAAAATAACTTACCCAACTGTAGTCATGCTTGACTGTGTATTCTTTACCATTCCTAACTATGCAATACATTGTAGACACCGGTCACCACAGATGGCTACCATGGTGTGCTAAAAGACATTGCACATGTGTATGCCTGGCTACAGGGTAGTCACACACACAAACACACACTTGCCAGTATTGTGCATACACATCTTGCCTATGTAAAGGTAACTAGTACAGTGGTATGCAGTTGGGCTATGTACCACAGAACACATACAATTACACTTACTCTGATTCCATTTCTGAGCTGGGTGACATCATAGGACCGATTACTTGCAGTGGGGAGGGGGGAAGAGAGAGGTTTAGCAGTTGACAAGGATAAAGGCCAGTGCAAAAGGAGTTATCTGTTTGGAATGCAGCAAAACCCACTGTCATGACAGGATGCAGACACAAATACACACACGCAACCACACTCAGACATTTTCTAAGACACACACACAAACACACTCAGCCATTTGCTGACACACACTCTCAAGCATTTGCTGTCACACACACAAACACACACACACACAGTTGCCAGTGGTGGGATCAGAACTCCTGCTTATCTACAGATCACTATTGCAGTACTATGCAGTTACAAGATGTGTCACAGAGATTACACATTCCAAGGCAGTCAGACTGCCTTTCTAAGATTGAGGACAACAACAGGGAGACTGACAGTCATGAAGTACATAGCTGTAAACCTATGTGTTTAAAGTAGGTGTCCATTACAACCTGTATGCACAAACAAGACACATCATCTGCAGGTAGGCCTAAGAAGTATAGTTGTAGCACAACAGGAGCCTGAACTGGAGTATGGCCATCTGTGGAATGGACAACTACTATCACTATACAGGGTTATACTGGGCATGCTCATACACTTAGTAACAAAGGGCTTGTTGGATGCACTGACTCAAATTAAACAAGGTGGCAGTGGGTACACTCATACACTTAGTAGCACAGGGCTGTTTGGGATGCACTCCGATTCTAACACTGAAGGCCACAGTGTGCATGCTCAAACACTTACATGTACAGAACATGTTGTAATGTACTCCTATTGTAAACACACAGGTTTACAGCTAGGTACATCTTACCTGCTAGTATATATGCACATCATACTGGTTTACTACCTGATACCTGTATGTGGCTCGTAAATGATATATCTGTGTCTGTGCTGTGTGATACACATGCATACCTGTACATGAAGTACTGACATATATATGTTAAGTATACACATTCATGCATGTGTGGATGTGACAGCCAATAGGTTACCTGGGTATAACAGGTGGATGCTACCTACAGCATGTGTCACACACCTTGCTGCCCTGAAAGGCATACATTGATAGCAGGTTGTGGACAGTGGCATTATACGTGGAACAGTGGAATGTGCAAGCATAATGTGTGAGCCACTCTGTGTAATGATACTGAGGTGCAAGTGTCAAGATGACCTCTCCCGGCTGTGTAAGTAGATGTCATTATTAGCAGGACTGCTACCCTAAGTATATCTCACATTGGTCATATACACAAGTTCTGCTGCTGTCCGTCACCTTACATGAGGCATTTGCTACCAAGCACATTAATGCCATGTGCAGTGATGTCATGGTATGAGTGGCAACTGCTAGACCAAAAGAATGAGCCAGTGTCCTGCTGTTATTATGAGGTTGTCCAGTGTCTGTCATTCCAGGCTGTCATGACCGAATGACGAGCCTTCAACACAGAGCACATGCATCCATGTTTCACGTGTGTGTGGATAATGCCTAGGTCACATTTACCCATATAGCCGCATTCCAAGGCAAATTTCCTTCACCCAGAAGTAACACCCTGACACCTACATGACAATTGCATTGAATGCTTATGCTAATCAGTGCTAGATGTGTGGCTTTAGTAATCCATTTGCTCAATGTAGAACCTACAATGGGGAATACTGACATCTATGCAGTGAGGAACACCTGGCTGAAGGCTCTGTAGTGCACAATTGCACTACCACCATATAACTCAGATCCAGACATGTGGGCCATAACAGTGGTATGGACCATTCCAGGTGGTGATGTACACATATTCATAAAGGCTACTCACAGGTAAAGACCACTACTCCGACATAACGCATCACAGATGAGTCAGGTACAGGTGACAGTAGCAAATGCTGCATTCTAGGTTGTATCCTCATATACATCCACCACCTTGTCCCCAAACTATCAACACACATCCATATGTGGTATGACATAGTATGGTGGACCACCAGATAACCCTCGATTGGTGGACTGTACGTAGGCCTACATCAACTGTGCAAAGTACCCATGTACAGACATGGCTGCATAATGTGTTATGCAATGCAATAATACCACTGTTAGTAACCAGCTCAGTTGTACACATACCAGGGTACCTCGGATGTTGTCAGCATTAACACGATCGACTGTTGCTGTACACCAGTAAACAACACCCTCATGGTTGGATATGACTTAACTGTACCTGCCCTGGATATGTACATCCCACACTCATACAGCATAAATGACATTACCATAGCTTTCATTATCCTTTCTACATACAGGTGGCTACAGTCATTACACACATGCACATTGCAGATAGCATGCTAACAGTACGTAAGGTTTGATATCTATGCTAACAGAGGTAATATTCCCTCTCTACTGGTCACCCATGACACCTATCATATCATACAACACCCCATGTGGCATGTATGTCTTTAGACATGTCCGCCTAATGCAATGCCTACAAACATACCCAAATAACAGGACCATAGGACCTACCCAAGGCCTGTATTGACAGACTCAGGGAAATCCAGCTCTGCTCTGTATGTTCCTGAGTAGTCACAGGTGATATATTCATGGCATGTACAGCCATGTGTGGCCACAGCTCCTACATATACCCCATGTCAACAATTGCAAGCCATGCATGCTGTGTGCTGTCTGGACATTAGCCTTAGTACCACAATAGCCAGTACATGCCTGTGTGAGATGTTTACAAGCCATAGACCTCACACATGCTTGAATGAGTGTACTGCCTAGCTCTAACAGAGCACTTTGCTGGCACTCTTCCAGTAAACATGAGGGGTGTATGTGGCAAATATGATGTGCTCACTGTTGACCATTGCAGTGCCCAGGCTTCACCATGGCACTATCAAGTAACAGTTTGTAGGAGCATGACATGCAATAATGCTGTGTGTGTCTCGCTGATATGTGCTGTTGTAATATATGTACACTTGGCTACCCCGTGAAAGTGATGGTGTCCTACCAGTACATGAATACAACATCCATTATGGTGTAATGCTCGGCTATGTTTCACACATGACATTGCAAAGGTGTGGAATGTATCCTCTTGACCTGCTAGTGCACTTACTGATGTAGACCGCATATGTGTACATGTATTAATGTTTGTGAAGATTCCATGTGTGTTCAATGTCTGATGTCGGAAGGTGACTGTTCTCCTAGTACATCATGTTGTTGCAATACAGCCTCAACATTGCCAACTGTACATGGTGATGTGCTCTAAGTACAGTAAGACATACATGAGGTATGGACAGATGTTTGGACATGACTACTAAGTGGTGGGGCTTCTTTGCAGATGAATGATTACTGAGGACAGCTCACTGGTGTGTTACAACCAGTCCTACAATAACCTGTGTAACTGCTAAGGCCAGGTTTTGTTAATTGAAGTGGAAGACAGACAATGTAGAATGCTGTAAGGGTGACACTGAAGGCAAACCTCATGACACCTGTAACAGTAATACCTCCCCTATGCATATATTGTACATTTATCAGCATAGTTGGCAAAGGAAAGTGTCAGTAAGCATTGCACCAGATGCAATAGTTCTGTACTTCTGTAGTACCTATCATGAGATAGGCAGGTGTTTGATTCATAGTACTGGCATGTGTTGGTGTGTATGTCCATATATATCACATATGGTTGGGAATACATCCCACATGTTATCAATCTCCTGAACACTGTTGTTGACACCAGTACAGAGTGAAGTGTAGAAAGAACAGCATAGGCAGGTGGTTAAACCTCACACATGTAAAGTGTCTGTATACGTGTGACATAGGTGTCTATCTTTGTGAATGCCACAGTGTGTGTGTGTGTGTGTGTGTGTGTGTGTGTGTGTGTGTGTGTGTGTGTGTGTGTGTGTGTGTGTGTGTGGATGTCCATGTGTATGGCTGTCAGGTCCCTGGAGTGAGGCTGTATTTTACCATAGTGAAATGTTAATGCCCCCTCCCCATATCCACTCAATGCAATCTAACATCCCTGTTGATATCATCAATCGTAGATGGGCATTCTAACTGCCTGTTAACATGTACACCCTGGGGTGTGACCTGTTGTTACATTGCCTACTGATGGATCCCCCTCTCCACATGCACTCACTTTACTGTAGTATCCCTGTTGATGTCCTCAATCTTAGGCAATTCCAACTACCTGTACATGTGTAATCTCTGTGGTGCATCTTGTAATTGCGTAGTACTATAATAATGATATGCACATAGGCAGGGGTTTTCATCTGAACACTGGCAACTGTGTGTGTGTGTGTGTGTGTGTGTGTGTGTGTGTGTGTGTGTGTGTGTGTGTGTGTGTGTGTGTGTCAGAGTGTGTGTTACTGTGTCTGTGAATCCCTGAGTATGTGGATGTGTCTGTGTTTGCATGCTGTCATGGCAGTGGGTATTACTGCTTCCCAATGAGAAGCAATTATTTCCACTGGCCTTTACCCTTGTCATCCAGCATACCACTCTTTTACCTCCTCCTCGCTCCAGGTAACTATACCTGTGATGTCACCCACTATGGATGTGATGGCTCTGAACACAGCTTACTACACAGCTATAATGCTCTTGGATCATTAGAACAGTAAACATAATTGAAACATGGGAGAATATAACTGTGATGTGGAAGCTACAAAGTGCATTTAGGTATTGTCATACTGACCTGTGGGTAGTCAACATGTACATATGGGATACTAACCGCAAACACCGACATCCCCCGGCACATGCAACTACACCTGAAAGAGGAAGGCAGAACGTCAAGATCAACATGCTGTTAGTGTTGTTACACATGATACATACTGTCAAATATACAAAATGCATTTTAAAACTGTAATACATGGTATGTCTGCTGCCTGTCAACACTACTCAACAATATTAATCTACAATTGTCAACCTAGTATTTTCACCCTATGCATCAGACCATATGAACATGTTCCTGCTCCGATGGTGTGGATGACAGGAATGTGTCACAGGCATCATCATATGCACAGGGTGATAATGTTTGCCAGAGGCCTAGGCTGCACCATTAGATGACATCATGTGTGTGTGTTATGGCCTGTGATATCACTGGTGTGTGTGGATGTTATGCATGTGTGTGTTGAGGTGCCCTACATTTGTTTCCATTGTGTGTGTATGCATGCACACAGGTCTGGCATGTGGCTGGCCTACACAGGGGTATTATTGATAGCTGCAGACTGTACAAGGCAGGTTTCACAGTTCATGGTGTCCGGCCATTGCCACGTGACCTGCGCCTGCCAGGGGTTGCACGGGCACTAACAGGCAGAGGTCCAGATTGGATACTGTCTGATGACGCATGTCCACTGGAATTGTGTCCCTGTCGGGACCATCCAGGACCACGTGCATGTAGCCTGCTGTGTCCTGGTGTGGTCTGCACAGAACCAGCTGCACTGCTGCTGCTACCACCACTATGGGAGCGGACATGTGCAGTAGCATGTTCACGTACACCTTCAACAGGTGATTTAGGTGACCTATATCCACTTGCCTGACGCCTCAATCCCACCAGATGTTCCAGCACAGACATGCCACGCTCGAGGATTGACATGCCATGGTCAAGGACTCCCACCATGTCACCCAATCATCTATTCAAAACATCTGCAAGATGATGGTGAGCATTTGCAAGTGCCTGGATGTTGTCAGTTAATGAATGGACAGCAGACCTCTGAAGCCTCAGACCTTCTCTGCTGTGCCATTCAGCACGTGCCTGTGCCTCCATTACAGCATCTTGTGACTCCAGCTGATGTGTTTTGTCTCACAGGGGCATGTTGGCGAGTGGTCCTCCTACAAGCAGCGCTGGGCACATGCCTGTGTGGGACATCACCAGTCTGTTGACTGGGATCATGGTGTGCAGGTACACCTTCCATAGTCACCACACTTCCCTGTTCCATGCTACCACCCGCCAACCGTCCTTCCTCTATGGCCAGTGGTGATGGAGTATGTGCAGGCAGGGGAACTGTGTGCAAGGATGAGGGGGAGACAGGTGGAATGGCAACTAATGGCACAGATTCAGCCCCTGACAACCCTGCCTGTGCCTCAATCATACTATCACCATCACTGCTAGAGCCTGTGGGGACACTAACATCAGGTGGACCGTAGGAGGGCAACGCACCTACATCAACACCTGTGAGGGGAAGACAAGAACTGTACATTACAAGTTATACCAAATACACACAGACAGACAGACAGAGACACAGACAGACAGAAACACATGCAGACAGACAGAGAGACACAGACACACACAGACAGACAGACAGAGGCACACACAGACAGAGACATACACAGACAGAGACACAGAGACACACACAGAGACACACACAGACACACACACACAGAGACACACACAGACACACACACAGACACAGACAGACAGAGACACACAGACAGAGACACAGACAGAGACCACACAGACAGAGACACACAGACACACAGACACACACACACACACACACACACACACACACACACACACACACACACACACACACACACACACACACACAAACATGCTACATGCAGGTGATATGGCAGATGGCATTCAGCTTAGGCAATTATAGTTTCAGCTTAGACAATTATAGTGGTAGTTATCATACATCCCTGAGTTGCACACAACAGCTGTATTATAGCAGACGGCATGCACCTTACACAATTATAGTGGTGGTTAGCATACATACCTGTATTGCACCATTTGTGTTAGTAGCCTATGCCCCATACCTGCAACAATGCATGCACTTTGCACCATTGCACCACACTGCCATTGTGTGTGCAACATACATCACATGTTAACAGACCATCGCTGACCTTTGTACATCTGTCATTGATGCTTTGTGCTGGCCACCGCCCCTATGTGTGAGGACATGAGCAGTAGGGTATGTCGACTGCATACTGTGTTTGCCTGAGCCCTAACTTGCATATCTCCCCCAAAGCAGTGCATGTCTGTTCAACATTATTCCACCTACCCCTGAGCTGAGTCTAGACATTGTGCATGTGGCTATACACACATGTTTGACATGGCTGTCCCTACTTTGCAATGGTGCCACAAACCAGCACAGGTTTACAGTACACCGGCCTGCTGTGTGGAGTATGACCTTGCCAATCACATGTAGTATGACATGTCTTCTGCTGACATGCTGAATGACATGCATACATATGTAACACAATGGTATCCTTTCCAATCTACAGTACGGTAATGGTGTCCCAATGCAGGGACGTGTTATACTAACATGGGCCTTCAGCTGATGTAATGTTGTCTGTCCATCCTACAAATTTTCAGGGACATACTGCACATTGAGCTGATGTGCATAGCCATTGCAGGACATCATGTGGCTTCACAATTGCTATACAGTGTGATCTAATGACACAGATCATAGCCATGACTATGTTCACATACAGTACATATCTAATGTGGAATTTGACCCATGTCATTGAGGTGTATACACAAAAACCCTAATGTGGAATGTGTAACATAGGTCACAGAAGGGTATACAGATGACACCCCTGCACATCTGCAACTATATTACTGATGCATGGCAACTATGCCCACACATGGCTAACTTAGCAGTACTCTATGTCCCACATGCCATCTGTGTGCTTCACACACATGAGGAGTAGGCATGACAGTGATGTCTGACACCAGCAAGATGAATGTACTGTATCTGTGGCTTGATGTGGATGTATGTGTATGTTGCGCAACACATGTATGTATTTGGATACTGTATAGGCGAATGCTTCCATGTCGTGACACACTCAAGATGTTCAAGACATGTTATGTGGTGGTTTCATGTTATGCCTACTCAAGCTGTGCACAGGCCTGTATGATGTTTGGTGTTTCACATCTGCAATATCACTATTACACATAGGCCATAGTTGTATTGTGTCGAGTCAATGTACAACAGGGTGTACAAACATGTACATCACTTCTACTGTGTGTGTTGCTTCATGTCTCTGGCCATCCTCCATGGCCATGTGTACACATGTTCAGTCCAATGGTTGTGATGGCCATCTTATTACACATGTCAGTGTTATCCCATATGACATACAGCCATAGATGTCATATGCTCCACTGAGGACAGGGTTATGCAGACAAAGGGTGGTATGTATGGGATGTGAGGCATGTTTTGCAGGATAGTTGAGCAGTTTTGTAGTCAGCCCACTACATGTCATGGACATGCCAGAAACCACATGACATTGTGTGACATCCATAGCAAGGGTATACTCCACAAGGGTGTATCCTGTGGGCCAGTCATACTCCAGCTCCAACACATTTAGAGTGTGTGCACACATATGCTCTCTGTACAGTGCTGTCCGTATTCCCAACATGTGTAATGCTGATATGAAGTACCTGTCCCTACAGTGGAACACACCTCTACCATTGTATTCACTGATGTCTACACATCTGGCAATGACAGTTTGGAAGGTTTAGTGTAGGTGCTTCATATAGTCTTCAATTGCTTCACATAGGTAAACAGTGTGATGCATTGTAGGTCTAACAACTCTCCATTAACAGGACCACCATACATTATGTGTACGTGTGTTATGGCAGATAGCATGCAATTGATATGTTCCGTGCATTATCAAGCCTGGTAAATAATAACAATCTCACCTGACACAGGCTGCTGTTGCTGCAAAATGCCAGAGGTACCTAAACAGGAGTGTCACAGCAGAAAGATCATTATCCACACCTTTGTGATAGCTACAGGGTGCAATGTCCATGTTAGCACATAAGACAGTACAATACCCTGACCCTCCCAACTCACTATCTCTTCTTCCCCTATACCACTCTGCCATACACTTCTTCTCTCCCTAGCTCTCCTCTCTCTATCCTAACCATTACTATTTCAGATTGTCAGCCTTTCTCTCTCCCAGTCACCTCTGGAGATCTCTTACTCTCACTTCATAGTTGCTATGTCCCTAAATGTCTATTATTCCCTGTATTATGTATAGTGTTGACTACATATGATTACTGTATTGTCTTAAAATTTGTCTTGAAAATTTTGCAAATTCTGCAAACAACTGTACAACTGTACAGCTAAGTCTGTAAATAACTGTACAGCTTTTCTCCAATTATAATTGTACTGTACCGTTTCAAAATTTTCTGTATATATAATCGTGGAGCTTTTCTCCCCGGGCCTCCACTGAAAATGGGTTCATCAGACCCAGTGGACTTTCCCGGTGATCAAATGCAATAAATAAATGAATAAATAAATACACTATACTATGGAGTATGCACATCTGTGCATATATAGAGTAGCAGACTATAGTACGTGGCATGTGTGCATACATGCCTTGCATATGATGTTACATTGCATATTGCGCAGTGACACATGTAACTATGTGAAATATAGTTGTGTTTTATGTGCAGTAGTGACTTACCAGGCAACTCCAGGCTCGATGGTTAAGATACAACCACCTTCACAATACCAGCTAAAGCTTGTGGATGGAGGTCTGCAGGTGTCCCCAGGTTGGCCAGTAGCTCCTTGATAAGTGTTAGTGGGGGCTGGGTGAGTGCCCCCCCCACCTGTTGCACCTTGTTCTCTGGTGATCGCATTAGTACGCTGTTTCACCCATCTTATGAGGTCAGTGCAGTGTTGGCGCACCTGCTGATACATGCAATTTTGACCGCCAACAATCATTTAGCCTCCTGCAGAGTTCCTCCCACAGGGCATCCCACTGCTGTGCATCCTGTGGCACATGACTGAAGAGTGTTGTGTGGTTGTCGAGGACGTATGGGATGAGGACCTCATCCTCCAAGCAGCTGTATGCCGGCAGTCTGCTACATAGCAAACCTGGAAGACATAATGATGGAGAAAGGTCACAGTAACTCACTGAGAAGTACAGCAGTACAGCTGAACATACATGTGCATCACATTTATTAAGATTACAAATACATCTTTGCAAATCTACATGACACTAACACCACTGCCATGGATAAGTCACACACATTTGACACCTACTGGTGATGTGATGTTATCACCATATATGTGTGCGTCATGTGATGACATTGCTCATACACCATGTGGATGTTGTCTTGACGTGGGCATGTCTGTTTGCCTGTACTGGTGTCTTTACCTATCAGCAGATGACTGGATGTGTTCACATTAATGCAATCAACCTTAATGCTGTCTATATGTCACATATATAGTCATACATAGCCGTTAGGGGCATGACCTGTGACCCTGCAGACTTGCAAGCATGTATGTGTTTTGCCATAAACAGCTACATGGCACTGTACAGCTGTGTAGCATCCTGCCATGTATTGCCTGTGATGCACATATGTAACACATGGGACAATAGCTAGCCTGATGGTATTTTCAGGGTTGAATATCAACTATAGCATGTATGGTCATAGTGATCTAGTAGGCTATATGCCCTGGGCCATTTATGAGCCTAGGCAGACAGGTTACATAGCTGTAGGCAACAGACGGGTAAGTTTCAGTGGCCAGTTCAAGCAGTGCCACAGAACTGATACACATGGTTACTGATATATTTGGCATGCGGTCATTACACCATGTCACAGAGAGGGGCAATGTGCAGCTTCGCTGGACAGGGATGCATAGTATGGCAAGAGTATGTTAAGTGTATGGGACAGAGATCTGTCAGGCATGTTGTGATCCTTGTACTAGAAAGATGTATGTTCATGACGTATGTGTTTATTTTGGATCAGGATGTGTTACGTGTAGCATGTCCAACACCTCTGGGTTGGACATGGCTTTATTCAGGGTAGGCTACATGCTACATAGTGCAGCTAGGGATTGGAAAGGGCAGTGTAGGCCATCTACACATGGGCAATAATCCTTAAAGGAAATATGTGATCTATTACGGGTCACATGGGTGTTGAGTATGGCTGAGCAGTTATCTCTATATTCCTGGATGGCACCCTGTCATGATTAGGGGTGCCACATATGACTACCTGTCTTTTGTGGTGAAGTAACTATCAAAGGAAAGTACTGTCCAGCTGCATCCCATACACACAGTTGCCATTATGTTGACCGCTGCCTTGGTGGTAGTTAATGGGTACAGGGTTTGTAACATAGGGGATGACAAAGCAATACTTAGCTGTCAGATTGTGGCTATACATCACACACCACACATCTGACATACTAAGGCCCTTCTGTATGTTGAACGCAGCACATATTGAGTCGACTATTGCTCCTAGTACATAGTCATTTGCAAACATCAATAGGCTGATGCCTTCTGTGTTAGTCTGTGTGGTATAGATAACAAAGAGGGGTAGTACCAGGAATGACCCCTGTATTACTGTGGCTGGCACTGATTTGATCTGCGTGTATTAGTCAGACACCTTCTGTAGTGTTGGTTCTGCCAGCAGTCCAGTTGCCAATCACTCTTGTGACATAGGAATATACACCTAGTTTACTGAGTGTAGCTGGAACACAGTATGGGTGATGGTGTCCTACGACCTGGCAAGGTCATGATATGCAGTGTTAATCAACCCTATTGTCATCTACATCTGTACTGAGTATATCAAATACATTGATCATGGTTCATGGCCGTACAGACCAGACTCAGCAGGGTAGTTGTGCACTATGTCCCATGTGGGGTGTGATAACTGTTGCTGTGCACCATTTGGTGTGTACACAGCCTGACATGGAGCTATGATTGAACATGATGTGTATGTGGATAGCTGAATGTTCTTACATTTGTGTAGGATACACATTGGGATGTTGGCAGGTCCCATGAAAGCTGTATGTATGGCTTTAGAGAGTGCAGCTTGTACCTGCATAGTCGTTAGTACAGGGGCCCTATAGTGTACATGGATATATTACTAAGTGTACCTGTTGGGGGGAGGTGGGAGTGGGTTTAGGTTCTCCGAGACCCATCCATAGTGCTGTGCAGCACGGCAGGTCTTGTTGTTGCCATTATGATTAATGACACAGCTATAGAATGCTCTGTGCTTGGCCTCATGATATGTGGCTGATTAGTTTCACAGTAGCTTTGCGTGATTTTATATGGTGTATCTGCATCTTACTGAGGCTGACCAGGGATCACCTACACTCATGTGTGTTCACCCTTGCAACAGTTACTACCTTATGTGGTACAGTTTAAAGCATGGTACCACCAGTTTGCCTTCTTGTTTGTGTTGGGTTGAATCCTGGTTCTGTTTCAATGGCACATGCACTGCACATATGTGACTGCTTAAGGTTCATTTGTGTAGGATTCAGCATTTGCACATGCATTGTCCATCTGCATGGGTGCCATGACAGTCACCACTCTGCTCTTAGGCAACATAACAATGGCATTAGAGACTAACTATGTATAGCATACTGTTAGCCCTGTTTGTGTGACTACTGTGATCCAGGTCAGTGGAATCCAACATGCACTGAGCACAGGTGTTGGTACATGAGGAGTCTTCCCAGTTCAAAATGGAATAGTTGAGAGTAGCCATTATTATGGTTCTGTCTCAGACCTAATCTTCCCCATTACAGCACAGTATGACAGTTGGGAAGTCCGTGGCCTGGTGGGTGATCTGTCTCAAGGTGCATTTTGAATTCCACGTTTCTCAGCATAATGCATCTGATGTTATGCAAGTGCAACTAGTGTGGGGGTGTACATATCCTTCAGGAATATGGACACACCTGCGGCCCATGTGTTCCAATAAAGGATAATGGGCAAGAGGTGAGGTATGTGTTACAACATGGTCATGCAGGTGTGCTCTCCGGAGCATTTAAACATGTCTCAGTCACTGCACAGATATGTTCTCCATGTTAGGGATTGACATATGTGTGTCCGTATAGTGTTTCTGACATGTATCATTGTGTAGCGAGACCCGCAGTTTATTGCTTGGCTGTCCCTGTAACAGCAGTGGACCTTCACTTGAACCGTGCATGATGAAGGCACTATAGGGGAAGCATGAGCCCTAGGCAGTATCCAGATTCCCAGGGGTGACAGGTGCAGGCCCTATCTGGCAAAGCATCATGGTCTGTCAACCATGTTATCCCAGGATGACAGATACTGGATACCCTTTGACATGCACCACTACACTAGACAATTGTGGAATACAATCCTTTTGTCCCTGTACTGCATTATCATTTTGGCCAGTGGCAGAATGCTACCCAGGCTTTGGGACATACCTGCATGGGCTACAAGGCCTGACAGTTCCTACATGTGTTTCCATGCAGTCCAGGCTACTGCATCACAGGTCCTGCACAACAACATGGAATATGCCAGAGGCATGTGTATAGTTCAAAAGGTGGTCTGGGTGTATGAGTATGTGGCTAATCATAGCAGACAGGCTGCTGACAGTATGTATGCCCTCGTATAGGTTGATGTGTAACATAGTGCTAGAGTTTGCATTCACAAATTAGTACTGTTGGGCATGTTTCCAGTCACGTGTTCAGAGGTGTGGCACAATTATGCAAACTATGTCATACAGTTTGTTCATTTCGGTGTCTGTCTCCTCCTGCCTGGTGGGTCACTTGTTTGGCCAGATACTTAGACACGTCTGTAAATGTGTGTGATTTCTGGTAGTGTGTGTGGGTGTCCTTACTGTGTTCTGGTAAGGGTATGTGTTGGTTGTATTGATGAGCTGCATGTGTTAACCTACACCTCATGACTGTACAGTCCAGTCATGGCTGTAGACTGGGCTGCCTTTAAGCTTACCCCTGTAGCTGCATTCCAAACAATGTGTGGGGTGTGGTGTTAGGTGGGTTTGGCAGTGTACATGGCATAGAGATTACATTCCCCCAGGATGGCCACATACACAAAGCTGACATTAGTAAACACCAGTAGCTGACTAGTGGACATGCCTGTATGAGCAGCCAGCACTATAAGAATCAAGTACTGTATTTAGCTTACATATTGCCTTTGAAGATGTTTTAGACAGTGATGCTCACATGTAAATATTTGTGTTATGGACGTGACAACACTGGCTATTACAGAAACATTGTAGCTACCTTTAGCAAGCAGTCCTCCTCTGAGAAGCACAACACATCCTGTTAGTTGATTACAGATGATGCAAGTGTCTACAGGTCTGTTTCCTTCTCTGGGTATGTACTCACATATCCACCAGGACCATGAGCTCTGTTGGACACAGACACCCACTCTCCAAACAGAGTCATGTGTCAATAGACTCTGATGCCACTATTAACATGATCAGGATATAATCAGATCGTGCGAGCCATCACCTATGATGCGACTATTACACATGGGCAGCTGTCTCCTACATCTTACACTCCTACTGTAGATGTTACTCTGGAGTTAAAGATGATATGCAATCTGTTTCATTACCAGTGCTGTGCACTACCTTACATACAGTACGTGCAGGCATCTGTTAGGTTGGCAATAAGAGGTTGGGCTACACAAACCTGGTAGTTCAACCAGTGTGTCTGCACTCTCAATATCCACTATATGTAGGTGTGCACATAGCCATTTGGCCCAGCCCTGTAACAAGGGTCACTAAACATTTGCATAACATGTACACATGCACAGCTGTTATTGCTTGCAAACGATACTAGAGAGGTGGATATTACATGTGTTATGTGCATGGATAGTTACCTGGCTCTTCCAATTGTCTTTGCTATCATGCTGATAAACTGTCAGATGAATATAAATGCTATGTATCCTGCCACTGAGTATTGTAATTGCCAATAGACATAACTACTGTTTGTATAACATAACAGAACTGCTATGTAGAATAGAATACAGATCTGCCTAGAATACTGTACATTACACAGTTATTGGCAAAATATTCCACAATGCACACCATAATTGCACAATAAGCCCACCTTTAACAGGTTCATCTTACTTATACACCCATACATATGTCGACTGTTACAATATATCGACATATACTATCCCCTGTTATAGCACATACTTGTTGGACCAATCCTGACACTGACAGTGGCTGGAAGCGAATTGGTGGGTTCCAAGCCCATATCATCCCTTGTGATGTATGCGGAGTTTGCTGTGCGACCTACAGCAGTACACACATAGAATACTACAAGCATTACTACTGCTCAACAATACATCACTACAAGATAGATATTTCCACTATATGCACTGATTACACTGTAATTCTTACAGTGCAGGTACTATATACACAGATATATTACATGTTATACATACCTTCTTAGTAACCGGAGCTGTTATTGACTAGTATAATACTCGTTTTCAGTTCATCTTTCAGTGTTTTGTGCTGTCCTACAGGTAGATACAGTTGGTTTGAATGTGGGACAAGGCAACCTTTTATAGTTACAGATCAGTAACATGTGCTGTCTCGATGACCAATTGGTGTTCCTAAGTAGCTAAGTACATGCACATCAGCTGCACTGCTACTGCCTTAGCCAATACAATGGCTACAGTGGAGTATAACTGAGTACTCTGCTTGGGCATTATCCCTTTGCCTTACTTGTGAGGAAGACAGTGTAGAAGTGTTGTTTGGAATCTATTGCAACAGCTGTATGGAGACGAACAGTAATATATTGTTTGTATTGCCTAGAGGATTTGGTCTAAATGTGAGTACTGCTGTTATATTTCTGAACATTGCTACTAGTGCAGGGATTGTCTGTACCTAATACTTCTGTGTATGTTTCAGTCTAGCCAGATTGTTTGACCAGCTCAAGGCTGCATAGCTATGCATATAATGTTAGGGGGTTAACAGTGTGCTTACCAGACATATTTAGTTTGGTGTTACTGCGTATCATACTGTGCTGATAATCAGTACTCGGTAACACTACTATATATGTGTGTGTGTATATCTATCTATATATATATATATATATATATATATATATATATATATATATATATATATATATATATAAATATATATGTAGACCTGTATATATCGACATGTCTCTATGTATCTCTCTCTCTCTCTCTCTCTCTCTCTACATATATATATATATATATATATATATATATATATATATATATATGAGCATACACCTTTAATTGGGTACATAGCGGGTTGTCCTATTTCAACACATTCCTCCCTTTTGTGTTCTAACCTGTCTGCATACACAACTGGGATATGTACATCACAGGTAGCTTACTGTTAGGTTACTCTGAGGATGGGGAAAATGGCTGTGGGTTCTACTCCTGGAAGGTGTTATTATTTTACCTCTCAGAGTAGGCAGTGGTAGGGAAAGTGTGAATAAAGTACATTTACTCGGCTGTGAGCAGGTTTTCCCATGGTCTGCATGACATTAAGCAATGATTAAACGTGTGAAGCGCTTCTCCGTTTACCGTGTTTCAGCACCAGTTACCATTGCGCAAACCCGTGGAAACCCGCTTACAACTGCTTAAGAGTGCTTTAATCTACCTGCATCCAACAGCCCTTATTATGGCCCTCAAAATAACCTAACAGACCTTGAACCCGGGACCATGAACACCACAGTCACTGACTTTACCACTAAGGCATCTGAGATATGTACAAATGTTATGGTGCTTAGAATATACATTGCACTGCAGACATTTTTCATTATTGAAAACAAATGTGACAGTCAGTTGGTGTACATATGTCTGATACATGTTAATGTTCATATCTTTGTGAAATTGGGTGTTGCAATGTGACATAACACGGTGTATTAAGAATGAGAAAGGTTCTTGCTTTGTGTCCTTTTTATATTGTCCCCATACTCCATGTATACCCCTCCAGTTCACTTATTGGACATCTGACCCAGGCCCTCCTTAATGCATGATTGCATTACCCATCATTCCTCCCCCACCCCACACCCCAATCTTCACATACACAATGACCACCCCTTCTATGGTGAATTAGGTTAATATTAATTGTTATAATACCTGAGCTGCATCTGTTTTATGTACACTCCAATTTCTTTAGAGTGCTTCTGTGTCACGAAGTGTGTTCATAGATGTTTATATATATGTCTATTGATGTAACTGTATCTTCTTCTTCTTTTGGCTTTTCCCAGTTAAGAGTCACCACAGCGGATCACCTGTCCGCTCATGATTGGCAGTGGAGTTTTACAGTGTCGAGTTGCCAGCCCAGCGCCCAACCTTCCACAGAAGGCACACACACACACACACACACACACACACACACACACACACACACACTCACACCTAGGGCCAATTTAGAGTATCCAATCCACTTACAGCATGTCTTTGGGATGTGGGAGGAAACCGGAGCACCCGGAGGAAACCCACATGACCACAGGGAGGACATGCAGACTCCACACAGAAGGCACCCCAGCCGAGGATCGAACCAGAGAACTTTTTGCTGTGAGGCAGCAACGCTAACTTCTGCACCACCATGGCCGCCCATTAATGTAACTGTATAATATATATGTATATATATATATATATATATATATATATATATATATATAGATATATATATATAGATATAGATATATATTTTTTTTCCTATTAGTTTGTAACAGTAATACATATGTAGACTGGAATTTATTGGTTCACAAACTACAGTACATTATAATGTACTGTACATATGCACACAAAGTGACTGTCCCATTTGTGATCATTACAGTGAAATGCATATGGTATAAGGTGTAGTCTCAAGGCCATGAAGCATGTATACACCTCGGATAGCTTAATGGTAAGTCCTATGACTATAATGTGCATTGTCCAGGGTTTGACACCTGCGATGCTTTACAAATCTTTTTTACTGCAGAATAAGGCTCATTTAAGCAGTTGTAAGCATGTTTAAAAGTGTTTGTGTGACATTATAGCAGTGGTTAAACACAGTTAAACAAACTTTGTAACGTATAACTTGTGCACGCAAACACGGCCACATCCGCTAACTACTCCAGATATATACATGTCAATGACATAACATCTCAGTATGTGCTGACATAACATTACATTCTCTGTTGACTGTACTCTCCAGCACACATGGGTTTATATGGGTGTTTTGAATGTTTATCATACAAACGATTACTACCTATATATGCAAGCTGTGGTCAAGGTATACTTTTGCACATGATAAACATCCCTGGCTTTATCGGGATTGTAACCTCGAATGCACAGATACTATGCCGATGCTGTAACCATTACACTGTTGACATTAATGTTGCTTCCGCCTATTTCCTATTTAGATGATTTCTATGTGTAAGCTAGGCTAAGCAAAGGGCAGAGGCCCCCAAACTCACTGAGCTTCACTTACTCTTGAAATAACAACATATAACAAATGTACTGTGAGACAATACATTACATTGCTAAATACATTAGGCATAGCCCCTCAATGACACACTTCAAGGGAAACCTTGTTGTGTGAATGAGTAACAGACTATACACCCCTGGGAACATATGTCCCAGAACCATACAGCCAGGGGTGGGGGATCCTGTCCAGTTTGATAGCTGTGAGACCTGTTGGGGGAATTGAATGGTGTTAAATTGTCACATTAACATGTCCTCTTTAGATCACTAAGTGCCCCTATCACCCTCCACAACCCCAGTCTTCAACAGCTTCCAACAACTCTGCCTGGAATTGCTTCATTGGCTATGCTTGACAGAGGCTCAGATACTTCATCAATGGTGCGGGGAAAGTCAGCACACTGTAGCTATGCTTCTAATTGTCCTTGGGCAGATAGGTAGTAGGCTATCTGTGAACCTCTAATGTGCAGGCCATCACAGCCATAATATGTGAATAAACAGACCTTCAGATCACAACATACTGTGAGAAATCACCATGTAGTCAGGAAACAGTTAAGTACAGCAAGAACACACCGAACACTGATACTTAGTCACTCCAAAAGCCTATCTTGGAAGCTAGAAGACTTGTATACGTTTAAGGCTTTCTATTGCTTACCAGTAGATTACCTACAGGGGAGATGAAAAACAAGCACAGATGGGGAACATGCATGCAATGATACCATACTGGCCTATGTGTCAGCCTTAGGCATTGGAATACTGGCCAAGGCTATTGGTGCCCCCATGGTGCCTAATTTAGGAGAGTCTCGAAGGTGAATACCAGCTCCATAAAGAGCACAATAACAGATTCAATGAGGGTTATGCTACTGAACACCAGGGGTTGGGATCACAACATGCATGCACTCACAGCACTCCTCAGGATGGACAACATCAACATCTGTGCAGTAACCAAAATCTGTCTTAAGGCTCCTGAGAGCACACCAGGAATACCAGACTACAACCCATACCATACATTTCAGCCACAGAACATGTAATAACAGACATGGAGGGGTTGTATCCAGATTCATCAGGGATACCTACACCTCCAGGTTAGTGGGGCAGCATGATACCTCTGTGATCATCCATGTGCAGCTAACATCAGCCACAACTGCAATGTAAACTGTGGCCTGCTACGGATCACCCTCCATGACCCAGGACCTCCACTCCACCTACCTGAAGATAGTGGAGAACATGACAGTCCTAATGCACACCCTGGCATTGGTCGATGTCAACTACCATACCATTAACTGGGAAACTTACTCCAGTACTCACTTCCAGGCCCAGCGCTTCCTTGAATTTATCACCTCATATTCCCTGTATCAGGTGGTAACCTCCCTAACATGGGGTGGAAACTACTAGAAGTGGTCATCACCAACATGGGCAACAGGTGCATCACAGCAGAGGTTAACCGGTCACTGGTTAGATCTGACCATGAACTATTCACTGTTTCCACACCCAAGCATCTCCCCCACCCACTGATACCACAGTGTATACCTTTCCTACAGCTAAATTTACACTACTAGTGACAGGGGTGGGGGATTTCACAACCCCCACACTAAGGGGAAACACTGCTCAAGATACAGACAGATTTACAAATGCAGTCTATAAGCACCTACACAGATGTATGGATCGTGCCATCACTGGTAAACCAAGACTCAATCCTCCTAGACAAGACACTGGTCTGGTGGACCTCTGCAATAAACAGGCTATACTACAGAAGTAGGACAGTGTTCCAGACACACAGCAAATCCCACAAAGGGCAGACATTCGTAACCACTATTAGTATGATACGTAGGTCCCTCATGACATCATCCAAGGATAACATCAGCAGGAGAATACGCAAGGATTCAAAAGATAACCACAAAGCCTTCTTTGGCTATGTCAAGGATCTATGTGGTGACACACAGATTTGCACTGTGCTGGTGAAATATAGCACAAAATATGCTGACCCTACTGCTATCGCCAACATCCTTATAGATACACTTGGTGCATACTTCACCCTCTAAAGAGCCCACAACACTACCCAAAAGGTACAGTATCCCACAAGTCAGAGACACACAGGTGGAAATGGCCCTCTCTAACAGCAGAACACAGCGTCAATGGAGGCAGATGTTCACCCAGACTGCATCTTGCAAACTGTACAAGACAACCAGCCCCCCACCTAATTAAGCATTCCTACCTCAGCCTCTCCAAAGGCTACATGCCCATACAATGGCGCGTGTCAACTGTTATTCCACTCCATCAAGGTGGAATCACAACTGACCATGGTAACTATCACCCCATAAGCCTGACTAGCCTGGTCTGCAATGGTATGGTTCGCATCCTCATGGCACTCATTAAGAAAGACATTGGTAACCTCTGAACATGTGACCCAACCCAGGTCAGCTTGGTTGAGTGCAGTTCATGCCTACTGAACCTGTTTGACGTCTTACATACAGTCTCCAAGATGTTAGATGATGGGGGAGGTGGTTCACACATACTACCTGGACCTTGCCAAGGCTTTTGACACTCTGCCCTACTCAGGTATTATTGATAAACACACCAGCCCATACATTCACCCATACATCACAGGTTGGGTTGCCAACGGGCTTACACACAGAACCCACATGGTACGACTCGTGGTCTCCAGGTCCAACTCTTGACCAGTCATGACTGGTGTCCCACAGGACTCAGTCCTGGGAGCCCTACTGTTTGGCATATACATCTCAGAGGTACAGGCAAGCACAGGTGGACTACGGCAGACCATGTTTGGCAATGACTGTGAACTGGGAGCCATGATTGATACTCCAGCTGACACAGACATACCTCAAGGGGCCTCACGGAAAATGTCACTGGGTGCCAATGACACGGCCTCCAGCCAAGTGCCACTAACTGCATAGTCATTCCATTGTGGAATTGGCACCCACATATTAACACATAAGTGGCAGCCACTTTAATGTGGACGAGGTAATGGGATGACTGGGGACTAAGGTAGATAGTGATCTCCCTTTTGACAATCATATATCCACAGTAGTTAGGATATCCTTCTGTGTAGGCCATCTGATTACTAAAGGATTCCCATCTAGACATACTGGGGTTATAGTGGGGTTATAGTGCCCTGTTACTCATAACTCATCAGTCCCATCATAGGGTATAATGACCCATGTGGAATGTACCTCAGAAGACACTTCCAACAGCTGGGGGGTCCACGAATGTACCTTGCCAAAGGGAATACTGGCCTCCAACATATGGCCTATGCAGCCAGACTGAATAAACTCCTGCTTTACTCAGTGGCATCTTATTTACCCAGAGATGATCTCCGCTGGCCAACACAGCCATGTCAAACTCAGGCTTGATGGATATGCTCCACCTATGGGAATCCATGTCACAGTGAGCCACACACTGTAGTGAGCTGAACCTTGCCACAACAATAACTGGAAGTTGCTGGAGGGACAGCTTCCTGTCACAGACACTCCCCATACTTTGGAACAACATCCCTAACTACATTATACAGAGCCCCTCACTAACACTCTGCAAGAGAAACCTTGAAGAGTGGATGGGGAACAGTACATGTACCCCAGGGATCCCACCATTGGCTCTGCTCCACAGAGGGGCAGTTAATGAATCAATGGGGTGGCAAAAGCTGACACATTTTGGCTGGGCTTATGAATGGCCTCTGGCAATTGGCTAAGTACCTACCTATGAATTTATACATACAGTATCTGCATATGCTGATAGCTTAATTTACTGTTCAGGTGTTGATGTACCTTGTGCCAATGGCAGTTGTGTGTGCAATAGTTGAGGGCTGCCTATGTTGGATGCACACAGTAGACTGCCTATACATGACAATTTACAGGTAGTCTTGTGTGTGTGCCATCCATTTTTACTGTGTGTGCAGCTGGAGAAAGGTGTCAGTCCCTAGGTGCCTACACTGTCAGTGTGTGTGCTATACATTCCCTCTTTGCCAAGGCATGGGCATACTTGACATGCCTCCATCTGCCTACTGGGGCTGGCTCAGGGTGTTCGTGGTCTGAATACCTCTGTGCCTGTGGGGCCCTTGGCAATGGTGGTGGGCTGTGAGGGCCTTCACCATTCTGTCCCTGCTGCAGCTGTTTCTGCAGGACCATATTTTGTAACATGGCACACATTATGAAGATGTGGGCACATGTGCCTGAAGAGTACTGCAAGGCTCCACCAGATATGTCCAAGCAATGGAACCATGATTTCAGCATCCCAAACACACACTTTATGATGATTCTGGTTTGTGTGTGTGTGCCTCATTATGGCATTCCTGCATGGGTGTGTGTGCATTTCTGATGGGAGTCATCATCCACGGTTCCAGTGCATAGCCAGCATCCCCCACCAGGTGGCCATTTGGGATGTCCCCCCTGGCAAATAACTGATACAGCTGTGAGGCATGCCAGATATGGGAGTCGTGATAGCTTCCAGGGCTGCCAGCACACACATCCATGATAATGCCCTGGGCATTGCACATGACCTGGCAGTTGATGGAGGGGTATCGCTTGCAGTTTATGTAGTGCCTACCCTTCTCACTGGGTGGTGACTTGATGTGTATGTGCATGCAGTCTATCGCACCCAGTACCTCTGGCTATTCTGTTACATGGTGGTAGAGACGCATATTGCTGGCCAACTCCTCCTGCATTCGGGGGAAGTATATGTGCTCATTGGGATGTGGTAACATGGCATCCAGGAACTGGTGTAGTACCCTGGATGCTGATGCCTGAGAGATCCCCATGATATCCCCAGTTGGTCTTTGAAAGGTACCTGTAGCTTATATTTTTAGGCTTACACATACCTTCGTATCCACTGGGATGGGTTCCCCTCTGTTTGTTCTGGCTCCGAGGTGTGGCCGGCATAGCTTCACAAGTTGCTGTAGGATGTCCCTGTCCACCCTGTAATGCTCTACTATCTCCAGATCATGTAGCCCCTGGTAGGTTACCGTGGGTCTGAACAGTCTCCTCCTCCTCTGGTGCCTGAGGTGGTCATGTGCATCATCCTCCACACCACCTTCAGTCTCCAACACATGCTGGTGGATCAAAGCTATGGCAGCCCCTAACATGTATATAATAAAAGTTCCCTGTCTGTATACACCACTGGTGCAGAGTGTATGGGAATACACAAATGTGTGTGAGTTGCTTTCACACTTTATAGTATTGTGCTATAGATGCTGCTGATGTAAGTGGGTGTGTGCTATTCCAGCTGCAGCATGTCTTAATTATGGGTTTTGCAATGAGTACTGCAAGTGTGGGGCCTTTACTGTGGAGATCTACTTCCCTGCCTTGATTAATCTGTTGTCCTTTAATTCACTTTTAGACTTGGACCCCCCTCCCATTATCAGGCATGCATTCACCTGCTGTCTTTCTTGTTTTGTACTTTCCCTACCCAGTCACAGCAAAATGTGCCTTGTAGCTGACATACTGCATATCAGCTTTGTTCTGCTTTGACACTTTACTGTTTTCTTTGCAGTACAGCCCCTCCCCTTCCCTGTTCTGCAGGTAGCTGCTTGCAGCCTTGTTAGCTGTTGTCAATGGCCCACTGTAGGCTCCAAGGTGTTAATTAGTCATTTGTACTCCAATTTCATTGCTGCAGCATTTCCTTATTTCTTTCCTATATTCTTCCTGTTTCAGCTGCAGTGCTCGCCATGCATACCCATTTACCGGGTTTACCCGCGTTTCCATCTCCGTTCACATGCATACTCAGTTACCTTTTGTATTCTCAGCTAAGCATAGCTATGGCCAATTCAACACACCCCTATCCTGCAGCTTTGCCTAGCTAGGGGCAGACCAGTTTAGCAATGCTCCAGTATGCTTACAGCAATGACGACACACCCATCTCTTGATGTCATCTTTATCTCAAGGGCACACCTCGGTGTTATAACGCTACTCTGTGAGGTGCATCCTTATACCAGCGGGGAATCTGCGATTCACTATTTCTCCTCTCATTTGCATGGCATTGCCTACTAGTGATATGTGTTTCATTGCGGTTTTATTCTATATTTTTATATATACTTCGCAATCCCCTTTGCGCACCGCTGCCCTGCGCTTCCACATCGCGATAGTGCGACTATATATATTAAATGTTAATTTTATATTTTGTACACGTTTTGTTATGCCAATGGCTATACATTTAGCCACTGGCATATATTAACAATATAATACATGTGTTTGGTCGGCTGTCATGGCTCTAATTTTATGTTTGCAAAAATGTAAACCGTTTTCTACGGTTTACATTTCTGCATGCTTACACTACAACTGCACCACTTCCTGAATCGCTACATACCTTAATTTGCATGCTACACTGCTGCACATGGGATAATTAGCATACAAGGCTTTGGAGTTGTGCAGGCATAGCATATGCAGGTAGTGCACCTGGAAACAGCTCGTACCTGAATTGCTCGGTGGCCATCTTTGGTGTTAGAATGCCGACGCTATGCCTGCACCTGGCGCAGGCTTCATGAATCCCAGGGGTTGTCTGTGCTTTGATGTCTGCAGACATTTATTTATGTTTTGATTTCTGGGATGTTGATCAGTGCAGAGCCCACTAGAGCAGAAGTCCACTGAGAAAAGCTTCTTACATAATTAATATAGGTGTAGTTATAGACGGTCATATGCCTAAAGTGTTGCACATTTAGGCAAAGTCAAATTAATGTAAACCTAGTTACAGATTGACATTCAGGCAAAATTTTTGATAAACTAGTTGCCTGTGTGCTTGGCATTTATGAATCTTCAATCTAAGAGATTACGAAATAACACTAGTAAGAGGTCATATACCGTCATTGCAGGCATGTATTCGCTAAGCAAAATATCTGTAAAAATCACTGCTGACATAAACCAGACAGAAGAACATGCATGCTGGCAGGAATGTTAACAGAAAACCAAGTAATGCTACTGACAAGATTAAAGACTGGTATTACCCGGATTAATGGGAAGTGACAGATATTATCAGTGGGTATCAGATGACAAGCAAACCGAACAGCAACCACTTAGAAGTTCATCAGATAATGTCAGTATATAGTAGAGGCATTAACATCACTACTGGCAAAGACCCATCAGACACAGCAGTTATACTTTTAGAAAAGTACTCATGGAAACAGATGCATTGAAAGGCTTAATAGTGTATATTAGGCAAATTAAACTATATATATTTATACAGCTTTAAAATAGAAACATAGGTTATTGTTTGCAAGTGACTGACATAAATGATGGAAAATCATATATCCTATCTTAGGATTTCACTCAGCATTATATATGCCACAGACCTTAAACAACAGATTGCACTTTCTTTGGATTTCATCTGACAAGTAGAAAAATCACTTCATTTTATTAAATGAACTGCAGCTTAGCATTCACTAGTGTCAGTGGGCACAGTAAACATAACCTATAGGCTGAAAAGAGTGCATTATTTTGGTATTTTATCATCATGAATCACAAATATTTGCCATTTTGTTTTTTTTTTTATAAACCAAATAGCATGCAACTCAGTAACTCATGAAAAATGAAAATCATACTAACATCATTCACAGAAAAATGTTTTACAAGGAAAAGAAGTACTCTATGTTTTATGTTTCTTCAAATGACCAGAAAAATTGAACATCCTTGGAGTTCAAGGCAATTGACTTCATTTGTGAATTTCATGCTGCCAGAGATGATAACACCAAGGACAGAATACAGACAAGGTGGTATATTGTAGTTTAAATTGCAAACTGTCAAAATATAATTGATGACTCGTAAGTCAGGTTGGTAAAGACATTCACTGGAACATGTTTTATAACCTTTTAGTATTTATCATTGTGACAACCGTGCCCTGGCCTAGCAATCAAGGAGCCTCAGTCCTCACCACTAACTCCATGGAGGGCGTCTCATATAAGAGGAAAGGATAACAAATACACACAGTAAAGTACAATTTCCCTTAAGTGCTCACAGAGATCACAGTCAGTCTGGGGCTGGTTGCTCCCTTGCTCTGCAGGTCTCCAATAAGACTCTCCACTGGCACAGCTATAGGGGCCAGATCTCAGCCTAGCTGGTAAGCTAACCTCCAGTACCCTCTCTGCCCCATCAGTGCTTTGTCTCCCTGCCCAGGTAGCTGACACACCACACACACTTTGAGATAAGTATTTATACAACTTCACAGCCACTCCTGGGAAAGGCTGACACAGATTCTCTAGCTGTGCCCCTTTACGCAGACTACACGGTAGTCATTTCTGCCACCACCAGCTAATACTTATCAGCTACCTAAAGGCCCTTAAAAGGGTGTCTAATTATTACAGTGCAATATTATTATCCAATTGGTAATGTGACTATTCAGTCTAAGGCTTATTAGCGTGGCTTATTACAATAAACTCTATAAATATGCACTGTAATCTAGAGCTTACTTATCTCTACACAAACCAGCCACAGGTAAAAGGTTTTAAAATATTTAGTAATAAATAATTAAAAGTGAAGACAATACTACTACACCACAGTGATATCTATGAGCTCAGAAATTACACAGAAACTTAAAACAACACAGTAGGAAACTTCTGATATAACAGAAAAACATTTGTCTAACTTTCTTCTAAGTTCCTAGCTATTACTACAAGAAAACATACTTCTAAGACACTACTTACATAAGACAACAGGCAGAGTGCTGGTAAGTGGGATATCAAGATCAAAATGCTTACAGTCTCCCAATGAACAATAGTTTTTAAACTTACTAACAGACATCTTTGCTAGGCCCTCCCAGATTACATCATTTTGACAATTCGGTTTTCCCAGTATGCACATTACATCATTTTTACACTTAGTCTGGAGTTCCCAGGCAAAAAGGCTACATTATTTAGCAATCTAACACCTGCTCAAGAAACTACAACAATAAAAGACATTTCACATGTACACTCTAGCAATTATTACTTAAGTTAAGACAATAGAAAGAATGTGTTCAGCCAGCCACTTTGGCACCACTATTAAGATAATTTTAACTTCAAAGAACGTTTGAAATGCTTGGCTTAGTTTTCCTTACAGCAGATGGCAATGTTGCTACTATCTTGAAGTTCACCTTTTCCAGTGTTTTCTTTCATTTAAAAACACAAGCCTGTATTTTACATTTATATTTAGAAATGATAGAATTATGTATCAAATGACTATTTGACTAGGCTGGCAGCCTTCGCACATCTTTCCCCAATCTTCACAATCATATTAAGCAATTATTGCTCTCACAGTGCATAAAAGTGTTATACATGCAATAGCAGTAAATTATGTGCCCACACATGAATTGGTTTAGCAATATCCATATTTATGGGGACATGATAAAATGAAATATTTAAGACTATGGATTAAAAATGATTCTGGTGTGGCAGCTAAGGATATGTGGGAAGAGACTAAACAAAAATAATACAAAAAACTGAGAAAATGGAAGTTTTTTATATGGATATGGATAGTAACATGCAAGCAGTCAACATATTTTAGTCCCTTTAGTCTTATACACAGGTCAGGCATATTTTTATCAACCAGAGGAAAATGTGTGGATAGCAATTAAAAAAGAGATGAAGGACTTTATCTAGGAGGGGAAGATGGCAAGAGTCAAGTGGGATAAGCTGATTCTTTCAGTTGAACAGGGTGAATTGGGATTACCCATTTTGAAGGGGTATTTCAAAGCTACACAGTTAAGACTCCTATACATAGCACAAGTAGAAAACTATAATTCAAGTGGAAAGGGATGATGTTGAAACAAGAGAGAAGCTCAATAAACAAGGATGCAGACCTTTAAGGAGAATAGCAATAATCATACAGAATGTTATATCCATAAAGTATCAGAAAGTATTTTAAGAACTAAGCCAACACAGGAATGGAGAAAAGAGATTCTGCCGATAGGGATGACGGCAATTATGGATATAGACAATAGGCAAGAGGGGGCTGGAATTTAATAGAGAAAACTGGGAAAGGCACCAAGGTATTAGGATCAAATAACTAAAAATGAAAAGGTAGTACAATAGGAAGAGGCCAAGAATTTATTTGGACTGCAGGTTAGAGATTGCCTTCCCTATCATGGATTGATATCAGAGTATAGGCAAATAGAAAGTAATAGGAGGGCCCTAAATGAAAGACCAGCACTGGTAGAGTTTCTAGTAGAATCTAGAATAGAAGCTGCCATTAAAAAAGGAATAATTAGTAGAGCATATAAAATACTGCATGATAACTCTTAATAACCAATCAGACGAGGTTAGAAAGGATTGAGAAGAGAGACTGGATAAGCAATTCACAAAGAAACAATGGGAGGATATATGTATGTTTCCCAAATATGTAACAAAATCTAGAAGATTTAGGATTTTCGCTTGGAAATGTTTAATAGTTATTTTTATACCCAAAGAAGACTCCAGAGAATTTTTCCTTAGGGAGACAGCAAATGTTGGAGGTGCAATGGGGAAGAAAGAGGTACTTAGGAACATATTTTTGGGATCGTGGTGGGTTGGCAGACTTTAACCCATTTCTGCCCAGTGTTCCAAAAATGGAACATTCTGTTTTTTTTGTGGGTAAACATTAAGCGTGACACACAGGAAGTCCAAATTTATTATTTTGCCTTTACCTTACTATAGTTAGCTGTGTTGGGTAAAGTTGTAGTGATTAGCTTGAGATTTCTGGGGGAAAAAGTTACTTCATTACAAAATCCAGTAATTTTTCAGAATGTGCAGAAATGCCACGTGTTAGGTAAGTTGATTGTTTCACTGTCTGTTGTCAAAGAAAAAGTTTAGTATTGTGTTTTACACTTTACTCCTGTAGTAATGTACCTCTGCATACAAAATGTTTTCATGTCAGGCCATCGTCTTTAAACAGCATTTTTTGCATGCGTTCCACAAATGGAACACTGGGAATTAATGGGTACAGGGATGGCACACAATGTTTCAAGTTTCTGGTTTTGAAATCTGAAATAGAAGATGGTGGAAGATGCATCATATTTGCCTAATCAATTCTGGGCTGCCCTCCGAGTGGTATACATATATATGTATATAAAATATGCCCTAACCCGTAATGTGAGACATGGCAAATGCATTTATTATCATACTGTTTTCTATTATTTTGGCACAATCGGTGTCTATACGATATAATTATATGTACACATCTTATTTCAGGAGCTATACTGTCAAGGAAGTGCTTGACATGTTAGAAGAAGATTTTTTTTCATGCAGATATATACATTGAGCCACTGGACAATGAAAATGAATCAGAAGAAGAAAGCATGGATGAAGAGAGGTCTGAGAGCATAGACAATCTCAGTGGCAGGTAACTCATTGTCCATGGCATGCTATAATTACACAAAATAGACATTTTATGTGAGTGATACAGTGTATGGCAATGAAGAATCTTCACCTCCTGCTGAAGAGGAAGGAAATTAATAAGCCCACTACAAGCAGGCAGTGCAAAAGAACTGTTTCCATATGTTGTGATGAGGGTCCAAAAATAAGAAACACATGACAGATGAATTCTAGAAAACCATGGAAGATTCCTCTTCCTCATCTGAAGAGGAAACAGTCATTACAGCATATGGGGGACAAGCATGCTGGCTGAGAAAAGACCTGAAACCTAATTTTCCAAATTTTGATTTAGGAAGCCAACTGTTCCCAAGAGATGTTGATCCAGTTTCCCATTTTAAATTATACTTCCATAAAGAGATATGCAATTACTTGGTGGAGATGATAACCCTTTATAGACAAACAGTAAAACGTGATCACAATTTTGAAACAGCCCTGGGTGAATTATGCTGTTTTCTGGCTATTTTGCTTATTTCTGGATATCTGGATTTGCCATACTGGTGTATGATGTAGGAAGTTGACACACAAACTTTTATTCCAGCTGTTGCAAACTCCATGAGGTATAATCACTTTGAAATGATGAAGTCATATTTACATTGTGCTGACAACAGCAAACTGAATCCCAGAGTCAAATTTACAAAGATGTGCCAGCTTATGACTATGTTGAATGATCATTACAGGAAATATCCTATGCTAGAGCAGCATCTGTCAATTGATGAAAGCATGGATCCATATTTTGGGAGACATGGCAACAAGCAGTTCCTAAAAGGAAAGCTCATATGATTTGGGTATAAATGTTAGTGCCTCTGTGACAGAATTGGACATTTGATTGAATTTGAGCCATATCAAGGTGCTTCAGTGCCTCATGAGAATCTGGAACTTGGACTAGGTGCATCAGTTGTATTGAAGTTGGTTTCTGTTTTACCAAAAATGCACTTTTCCAGTTATATGGCAACAGGTCCTTCAGCTCCCTGAAGTTACTGAGATGACTTTCTTCCATGGGCTATGGCTACACTGGAACTGTAATGACTAATAGGATTGAGAATTGTCCAATTATGCAGAATAAGAGTTTCAAGGAATGAGAGGCATATGAATTCCTGTTAGACAGAAATTCCAGTTCCTTGGTAGTAGTTTGGAATGATAATCAACTTGTCACAATGATTACCAGCGTTGACCCTGTTGAGTCAGTTGTGTCTGTCTAACAATGGATCTCCACCCAAAAAATGCAAAATGGCCATTCTTCAACAAAACATTGTAAAGAAGTACAACTTCTACATGGGGAATGGATCAGAACACTGACAAATATAGAGTCGGAATAAGGTCAAAGAAGTGGTGGTGGTATGTTTTCCTTTCATGGCATTATGCCTGGCAGCTGTATCGAAAGTTGAAAATATCAGACTCTGAAACTCTGGATTATCTTGGATTCAGAAGGAAGATTTGCTATATATTTACAGAGGTATGGCACTGAGGCTTCCAGAAGTGAAAGACCAAAAAGCTCAAAAGAGCTTTGTAGATCAGTATGCATGTATGTATGTATGTATACCTTTAAGAAGCTTTCCATGGGCTTGCACATGTGTATAAATACTGAGCATGTGTGAGCCTCACTGCCATTTTGTAGTTAGCTGTTGAGATGTAACATGCATGTCTGTGTAGTCTGTCAGGTAATCAGCTCATTTATATTTTGTACTGCTGTTATCCATCCTGATGAGTTTCTTTGTAATAAAGCATATAAATTATCTACCCAGCCTGTTTTTCTTCAATTGTAAACCAAGATGAGCAACAATCTTATCAGCAGAATGGCCCAACAAGTGAGAAAAGATGGCATAGAGCATTGGATAATTCCTGCAAAAAAGCAAAATAGATGTGCAGCCTGTAAGAAGAACACAACAAAAATGTGTGTCAAGTGCAGGGTTAACCTGCATGAAGCATGTTTCAGAGACTTTCATGTGAAATAAACTTGTAAATTGTACATTAACCTTTCTGCCCATAGTTTTCTTCATATTCCAAATTCATGTACCCATTCATGCTCATTGTTCCAATTTTGGAACATAACATTTTACAAAATTTCATGCACTTTTGTAATAAATGGTCAAAATGACTGTTCAGGCATTAATTTATACTTGATTTAGAGCAGATTTAATGAAACTTTACTGGCGGAAAAAATCGGGGCAGAAATGGGTTAAGGATTCCCTGCAGGATGCACTGTTGGAGATGATAGGCATGTGGATTGTTGTGATGAGGGAGATGATTTTTCTGAGCTATGATACAGAATTGGAATTGCCTAGACATGGTAAGGCCTCCCTATGTCCAATTATGGTGGCTACCAAAAAAGCAATTACTAGAAAATGGAAATCAAAATTTAAACTAACTATATTAGAAGTAGTGAATATAGTAACAGGGATAAAACAACTGAAATTGAGATCTTTATAAAAGGGTAGGAGCAAACTACATAGGAAAAATGTGAATTGTGGGAACAATACATACAGGGGAGGAATGAAGTATAAAAGAAGGCAGGACTTAAATGAGCTATTTAATGTCTGACTGAAAACAATTGGATAGATCATAAGTGATGTATAACGTTTGGAACTGGGAGTGTGTCAGTATGGTTTGTAATGTAAAATGTTTGCAACTAGGATTGTGTTGGTGTGGTTTGTTTTTATTTATATAAATGTATGATTGCTAATGTCATAAGTGATGGTTTTATAAAGATTTTCTTGTTTAAAAAAAGGGCAGGAATTGAATAATTTATATAATGTTGCTTAGGTTATATGATATATAGCAATAAATGTGAAGCACAATGTTTGCTAATTTTAACTTGCTAATAGTTTGATTACTTTATATAATTGTAAATTTGCCTATGTCACAAGTGATAATTCAATAAAGGTGTTTAAAAAAGTAATTATTGCTCTCATGAGACTTTTAAAAATTTGTTGTCACCTTAAAAGATTTTTTATGTGAGATAAATTATGCTAAGGTGTTTTTTTATTTTTTTCAGTCAATGAAGACAAATAGATATTTTTCTGTGAAGTATGGAAAATGTTGGTAAAATATTTACTTGGTTCCCATTTCCACTTTTCTTTTGCATTTATTATACATTTCTGCATCATGAGATTAGCTTCTGAGAATAACTGCAACTCTTACACAACAAAAACAATATGTTTATAATTTTAATTTCATTGGATTAGCATTGTATAAATGGTTAGAAAAATACTCAGCAATTCTTTCAGTTGCTCATTACAAATGGGTCCAATTTTAATCCACTTCTTCACATTTTTTACATTTATCATTTCAAGTCTGCCAGCTGCTTTCATTTCCATTTAGAGTAAATGTTTACTGATTCAAGTAAACGTAAACAAAATATTGTTAAATCAAATACTCGCATCTTGCTTTACTTTTAAATGGAAGCTGATCCTTTAGTAATACTATTATTCTATTAAAAATCAGCCTGCACTGAACTCAGGGATAGTATTAGCTTGCAAAACATACAAGTCCTAATAATTTTCATTTACACCACATTCTGTGAATATAAGCAGATGTGTTCGCTCATGCAGCACCCATTTTTGCTTTAAATGTCTATATTAGAAAGCTTCATACTGTATTTTACATGTTTTATCCAAGGATATCTAAACATTTGCATATGTATCTTGGTGAGACATTCTTTCTTAAGATAATGTTAAGAACACCTCAGTTAATGAAAAGTATGTACGTTTGGTTTTCTCAGAAAAAATATTTCTGAGTTTATATAATAATGGGAATTATATGCTTCTAATTGTATCACATGTGAGATGAAACACAGAAAAACTAAAGTGATTAGAAAGGCATAACAAAATCAAGGCCTGTTGGCAGCTTCCAGGCTGTTGTTGCAAATAACACGGGAGCTGCTACATCTGTACCATCTCAGCCTGTTTATCAGTTCAACTAGTGTAATATCCTGTTTAACCAAGAATTGCATGATATGCAAGCCAATATTTCACAGCTGCACTGTTAACTGCACAATCTGTCTTGCACTCTTCATTCACATTATAACGAGATAATCCCAGTGATGTGATCACAAAGTAACTCCAGTAGATTATTCGCTAAAATATATGGAAACATAATCTATTGTACAGAAAATGGGGTCTGTCCAATGCAGTTTCCCTGCCACTTAAAATCACTGCACTTTCATTCAGAGTGCAAAATACTTGCCTATTACTATCAGAATAAGCTTCTGGATAATTACCTTTCCTTTATACTACTTAAAAATAGGTTTTTACACCTCTTACAACTAAATGTGAGCCCATCAAATTAAACAGACCCTCCCCTTTCTCTGTAGCCGTTTGTCAGAAATCCTTCCACAAACTGTCCCATACCTCATGGCACATTTAGGATATAGTTATGAATTTTGCTAACTACTACAATATTTCAGTGGTTTTTATCTTGAGTGTGTCAACATATACATACATTTATTTTAATTCAGTTTATATTATTTCTTCCAAAACTTGTATTACATTCCTGTGGCTTCATTAACAGGGTGGCTACATCTCAGCTAAGCAGCACTATTTACCTTCTTGGCATGATGAGCAGCATTGCTAATCACATATGCATGTCATCAAGACCTCTCTCCTCATCACTGCTGTGCAGGCTTATGGACAGAACGTAGTAGGCCACTTCATGGCCACATGTATATACAATAAGTAAACGATGAGTTTTCACACAAAGCACAGTGGCTGATGCATGTGTGGCACATGCTTTTTCAATGATGATGTCAGCAACAGCAGTAAATGTAAACATGTGATCAATGGAAACGCAAGTCAACAGAGACTGAAGCTGAAGTCAAGGTTGCTCACAGAAGTCATGGAGATGGTGAACATTAAACTGCAATGTGATGTATGTTAGGAAACATGACATGAATTGGTATACCATATATGTGCATGACACTAAGGCCATTTTAAGAAAGTGAAGTATGCACAGAAGATGTTGGATGTAATGTAAGGCAGTAATGTTCTGCAATACCCTGCACCATACCTAACAACAACAGGGATTGTCAGCCATGCACTATGCTGTACTATGAAGGTATTTTTTTGGCATCTGCTTCATGTTCTGAGGATAAATCTGCTTAGTGTACTTTGATTACTTCTGTATCTTAAGTGGCTACCCAATGCTTGAAACATGCATATGATTTTGCTGGCATCTTTTAGGGCTGATGTCACCAAAACTATTATGAGAAAGCTTGTTTGGTTGCCTTCTCAAGACCTTTCAAAAATGAAGTTTTACATTTTCCTCTAGAGAGAGATAGATCTGGACCATCTGCTGCAGACATCTTTATGAAGTGTGATGAGAGAGGTAAGGTGATTCATGGGATTTTTCAGGCTTCAGCCTTCCTTTTACAAGGTGAATTTTGTATTTAATATTCCCTTTACCATCTTCTTTTGAGACAAAATAAGCCTTCCAAGAAAGTTGGTGGTAAGCAAACATTTAAAAAGCTATATCAGAGGGTTTCCAAAAAGTAGTGGATCTCCAGAACTGAGGATAATCTAATAAGTCTGTATGATTCTTTAAAAGACTATGCTCATCCCACCTTGGCAAGCCCTAAATCCATCAAGGGCACTTTTTAACAATGGAAGTTTTCCCCTCCTTTTTGAGGCCTCCCTCCACTTGCCAGACTTAGCTTTACTTTCCCCATAATTGTTTTGTTCAGCAGTAATTTCATTATATTTTAACTATGTATATAGCAATATCTACCTTTCTATCTATCTATCTATCTATCTATCTATCTATCTATCTATCTATCTATCTATCAGTATATAAATATATAAATAAATATACACGCACACACACACACACACACACACACACACACACACACACACACACACACACATATATATATATATATATATATATATGTGTGTGTGTGTGTGTGTGTGTGTATGTATATATAAATATATATATATATATATATATATATATATATATATATATATATATATATATATATATTTTTATATATATGGGTCTACTTCACAACATCAAAACGTCACATCATCGAAGACCGGTTCATTGAAACGACATCGCTGAATACTCTAAACTTCGAACACCCGGACTCATGAAACCTTACCCCGAGAACCGAACTATTTGGCCACCAGGACAAAAAAAAACACAGCAAGTAAAACCCACCAATGTGGGAGACTTTATCCCCTGTGGAGGGCTGCACCCACATACACCCCCAACTAAATATTCCTAATCTGAGATTCCACTGCAGTGAGGAAAGGGCAAGGTTCACCATGGTGGCCAAGTAGTTCACTTCCCGTGGTTAGGTTTTATGGTTCCAGGTGTTCAATGTTCAGTGGATTCAGCAATGTCATCTGGATGAACTGGACTTCAACAATGTGACATTCTGATACTTTGAGTAGACCCATATATATATATATATATATATATATATATATATATATATATATATATATATATATATATATATATATATATATATATATATATTAGTCTATCATCTCATTAAACAACATATAACATTTGATTATCAGTATCTCAGCCTTCTATGAATTGCAGACATGCTTTCATTGTTTGGGACCTGATCTCAGATAAAGCAGTTGTTATGTTTATAAGGGATGCTATCAGTTAAATGTACTCTTAACATTGCACCCACATTTTTCAGCATACATTGCATGAGATCTTACTTTGTAAATTATTCTGTTTCCAAAGGGGGTTGAGTCTATGGGACTGCACGGCTACAGCCCCTCTGCTAAATTGAAACTGACTTTGGAAGAAAAAGAACTGCAGATGCTGTTTCTTTTTTTTGTTTGTTTTAACTTTTCCATGTACATTTTAATTTTGGACATTTACTTTGCACTGGCCTGATCCTTATGTAATGTTTAAAATCATGCATGCCCCACCCCAGTATCACTGTTCAGTGTGGACCAGATACTTAACAAAAGCATACTTCCTCCATTGACATTTGGCTATTTATACTACAGCCCAGCAAATAGAACAGTCCCTGCACTGAAATTCAGGCTACTATACCTATTGCAACTTCCACCACTGTAAGTTTCAATATACAAATGCCAGTGGGTTAGGAATGGTTGGGCCTCAAGGAATAATAGTCAAAAATAATCAGCTAGGATGTCTGGTATTCCCCTCAGCATGCATCATCAACTTTGCCTGAATACTGGCTGTCATTCTGACGGGTCTATATTACATAGTCGAAGTTCCGTAACTTCGACTGACATATGTCTGAACACAAATGTCCAAAGTTACGGAACTTCGAGTACGAATAAAAAAATAAAAACAAAAGGAAAAATAAAATAAAAGAGTATATGCAGGGGTCAAGCCCCCGCTGCACGCCCCACACCCCGCTATTTAAATATACCAACTCTAAGGTCGTGCTACAGTGCAGTAAAGGGTTACTGCACTGTAGCATTACCTCGGAGTTGGAATATTTATAGAGTGGGGGGTTATACTCTTTTATTTTCTTTACTTTTTTTATGTTTTTATTCATAGTCGAAGTCCCGTTACTTCGGACATATGTGTTCGAACATATGTCAGTCAAAGTTATGGAACTTTAACTATGTAATATAGACCCCATCCTGACTGACTGGTTAACTCACGCTTCAGCTAACTGGTCAGATCCATAATCAGACCTAGGCTCATATGTTAACTATACTGGAAAAAAAATAGTAACGATTTCACTGTGCCCCATAAAATGTTGCACTTTCTCACTGTTCTAAGAATTAGAGTTACATTGCTCACATTTTCATTGGACACACTTACGTGTTTGTTTATTTATTTACTTATTTGTTTGTTTGTTTCTTTAGCCAGTTAGTTAGTTAGTTAGTAATCCTTTGTTGTATAGGTAAGTCCTACTAGGCTAGTGGCCCCTTTTAAGGACAGCCCCAAGATGGTATTTACACTGCTACGGTAAATTTGGCCAAGGTGTCAGGAAATGTCTCCTACTCTTTGCAGTATCAAGAAAGAGGCCTAAGGGAATCAACAGCATGGAGGAGGAAAGAAAAAACTATGAAGGTGTTGAGGTGGAAAATGAGAATTTGGAGAAAAAAATTTTGATATGGAACTTCAGAGTGTAAACATAGATTCCTGTGTGGTTGGTGTTACAATTGAGTAATGTTTAGCTGTCTCCATAGAGAAGAAAGTGACCTAGTCTGTTGAAGTGGTGCAGATAACAGAACTGGTGTCAGGAGGACTTGCAGATGGTGTTCTGTTAAAATAATTGAGCAGAATGACCCTGCTGACAGTTCTGCTGTTTAATAAGGAGAGGCAGTAGATAACATTTTCAGAACTACTGATGATGGTAATATGGAAAAGGAACCAGGTGATCTGGCAGCAGAGAATGCAGCAGTGGCAGAAAGTAAAAAAAAAGAATGAGCAGCAAACTGGGAATGTGTCTGGTTTTGTGGCAGAAGATAGTGCAGTAACTAAAACATATGCAGCAGTGACACTAGGCAGAAAAGGAAAGCAGCAACAAACTGTAAGTAAAACCATTTTTTAAAAGAAGAGAAGACCAGCTGTGAGAAAAAGAACAAAACATGGCATTGTAATAGACATATATTATGTATGGGACAAGTTGATAACTGTTTGTGGTTTTAAAAAACAACAAAATTCAATCTTTTGTATATATTGGGACAGAAACTTTTAGTGACTTTACAATTGAAACTGATGGACTGATGATGACATTTCTGTAATTGTGTAACAAAAAGAAGGAAATTCATCCCTGGAACAATTATTTTTCTGGTAGTAACTTAAATGTTAAAAAATGTTACTTTGCAGTTTAGAACTGATAAACTGGAAGAAGTCAATGTTAAACAAATTGCATGAGGTGGCTGTGTGAAACTATTGAAAATATCATGAAAATCAGAAATGAGAGAAGCTTATGTAATGGAAGGAGGAGGTTGGAAGCTCTTTTGAAATGTGAAAAAAAACATGATGAAACACATGTCAAGTGTTATTTTCAAAGATATGCTGGGACTTTTCTCATTTAATTAATGACTGCAACAAGGTACAATGTAACCAATGCGGGGAGAAAGGATGCAGAGTAAGGTGTGTACCTGAATGCAAGTTACATAAATGAGGAATAGTTTTGATGGATTGTCAAGAGCAAACAGTAAGTAATGAAAAAGAACGGTAAAGAAAAGAAAACTTACACAAGGAAGAACAACAAGAGACTGGGTGAGAAGATGAACTAGGTGAAGAAGAAGCTGTAGAAATAATAAATTATAAACTACACAAACAAGAATACTGAAAGTGAAACTCTAATTCTTGGTTTAAAAATATTATGAATAAAAGTATACAATAAACATACAATAATGAGTCAGTCTAATAAAAATTATATTTTATTATGTTACATCAGTTTTCAGTGCCAAAACACTGCTAATAGATACTCTAGCATTGATACCTGGAAATGGTGTGGCATCAATAGGGTATCTATTTGCTTAACATTTTTAAACCATGAATTAGAGTTTTGCTTTCAGTATTTATTCCTGTTTGTATAGTTTATTATTTATTCAAAGCTGATTCCTCAAGGGATATAAACAATAAAATATGTTTGCTAGAATATGTTGTTTTAAGTTTGTAAGTCTCAATTCTTCAATGTAACACCACAAGTTATTTGGTGGATTTAATTGTTTTAGGTAAGTGAGTGTTTTAATTGTCTTAATTATGTGGATATGATCAGTTACTGATGACTATTTAAACACTGTTTTTTATTGAGTTAGCTATCTGATGAAATTCTATTTGAAATAAAGGAACACAAGTGCTCATTATGGGCATTTTTTCTAACAGTTTATCTTTGCATTTTTGTTTTTTTATGTGTATAATTTAAAGGTTTAAAGTTAAAGCTCTATAACAGTGGCGTACATGCCCTGCTGTAAACTATAATATTTATAATTGGAACACACATATGTGCAATATATGCACATGCCAAGGAGTACTTGCTGCAATCTATAGTATAGTGTGCATCTGTTAGGAGCTGGTAGTCCTAAAAGTAAAAGTTCTTGGTTAGGAGGTGGTAGTCTTAAACGTAAAGGTTAAGATAACAGAGCAAATAACTGTGTGAATGCATTGTATTTCACATTTGAAGGTACTAATCTTAACTTTTTTTCCTCTCACCCCAACCCTTATCTCTCTTTTTTATTTTTATTTTATTTTATTTTTTTTGTATTTTACTATGTGTCATCAAAATGTGTCTATGTCTTCCATATCTGCCACATCAGCAAATTCTCCACAGCACAGCAGGGTAGGCCTGCCCCACAGGATCTGCCTGCACCCCTTCAGTGGCTTCAGTACCATTGCCCAGCATGTCTGGGAGCCAACCTGGAAGCAATACCTCTGCTGCCCTGCCCTACCTGCCCCCTCAGGTAGTCCTTTCATGGAAGCCCACCCTGTGGTACCCTCTGGAAACAATAAAGGAGATAGTGATTTTAACACACACACTGAGATGCCAGGGATGGTGCATAAGGCTATGTACTACAATGTTGGTGTATGCCTACACCAGCTGGATAGGCTGGTCTCCCTCATTTTATGCTGTAGTAGTAGGAGGAGAAGATGTCAAGTACTCCAGCCAATGGCAGAGTTAGGTGATAGTGATGACAGTCCAGTGGATGGGGACTCCATTCTCACTGTCATCCAGCTTGATGACCATGGGTGCTGGATGTCCCCATCCTCACCCCAGTCATGGTGCCCCCAACTTTTTTGTCCATCACCATCTCTGTCTCTTGTCTGTCTTGTCTGTCTGCAATTGCTGCCTCACCTACCCAACTTACCTGACCTAGACATACTTCCATCCCTTCCCCAACATTCCTCTCTCTCTCTCTCTCTCTCTCTCTCTCTGTCTCAAAAAAATGTCATCTGTCCCACAAAAAATAATAATCTTATACATAGCTCTCCATTTTGCACACATGTCTTCCTTATGCATTTGATTTGGTCCAACTGGCAATTTATGATTCTGTTGTGGTCACCCTGTCCCTGGAGGTGACAGTCCAAATTCAGTTAATATTTTGCACATATGTTCACTTTACACTGTTAAAGAAATATATAGCTATGGTTCTTTCCTACCTGCCTCCTGCACATTTCTGCCCTGCTTTCCCTTTGTTCTTTCCCATGCTTGCTTTCCATTTTACTGCTGTCCTATCTTCCCCATTTTTTCTTTAATGCATTATTACATGATGGTGTGCATTGCATGCCAACTCACAGCAAAGGTAATGCAAAAGTAGTTAAAAGCATTACATACAGCTATATTCAAACCCAGTACTATCTGGCCCCAAAAAGGAATGTATCACTTGATTAACTGCTTTACCACGTGCTACTGCAGAGTCAGTTTAATAGCAAGTGTATTTCAAAGATGCAATATTAACTGTCTTTGTTCTTCCTCCTGCTTTCTCCCCATTTCACCACTTTCCTATCAACCCCATTTTAACACCTTTAATCTCAAAGATTTTAAAGATTTCAAAGAAATGTTATTGTCATTTAGGACCACACAAGTGCAGCCAAAATGAAATTACAAATGTCAGCTCACACGAGGAATGCAGTACAAATAACATAGCTACATCGGTAGAAAATAATAACATAAGAGAGAAAATAACAGCACGTAAGACATGGAAGGCGTAGTTCAAATTACATAAACACATTCAATATCCATTATCCAGTGATAAATAATAAATAAATACCCACCACCAAACCCCTGCACTGTTAAGATAGAGAATAAATAAAGAGAAGTAAATAGCAGCTGTTTAGTTACCATATTGCACTTGTTAACCTTAGATGTGACTCAGTATAGCCATCATATTGCATAATAGTAATGCTGGCCGTAATTGCTCAGAGCAGCAGGATTAAATGAAAAAAAGAGGCTTTAATGTATCAGGTATTATGGTTGTTGTCCGTATTAATAAGTCTCACAGCTGTAGGATACAAACTGTTCCTGAATCTGGTGGTTCTATAGTGGAAGCTGCAGTACCTCCTTCCAGACACAAGTTGTGAGAACTAGTTGTGGGCAGGATGGGTCGAATCAGCAAATATTTTATATGTTTTCTTTCTTCCTCTTGTAAAGAAAAGCTCCTGAATAGCAGGGAGTTTTATGCCCAAGATTTTCTCAACCACCCTCACCACCCTCTGTAGTTTCTTCTTCTCAGCAACTGTGCTATGAAGTTGCTAGTGAGGATGCTTTCGATAGCTCCCCTGTAAAAAGTAGTAAGAGCTAACAGTGGGAGACTGGCCTTTTTGAACTTTCTCATAGCCTCTGTTGAGCCTTCTTGATTATATGGTTAGTGTTAGCAGCCCAGGAGAGGTCATCAGATATGTGAAGGCCCAGGAACTTGGTTGTTTTTGACTTTCACTACTACCTCCCCTTTGTTAGTGAGTGGTTGGTGAACTGTTGCCTTTTCCTGAAGTTCATAATCATTTCTTTGGTCTTATTAACATTCAGGTCCACATTGTTCCTGTCATACCATGAAATCAAAGTGTTCACCTCATCCCTGTAGTTATGTTCATTTCCAATACTAATGAGACCCACGGCTGTGGTATCATCAGCGAATTTTATAATATGGTTTGACTTGCAGAACAGTCGTGGGTAAGGATGGTGAAGAGCAAGGGGCTGAGCACACAACCTTGGGGAACACAAGTATTCAGTACTTTGCATTGAGAGGTGTTGTTTCTAGTGCATTTCCACTGGGGTCTACCAATCAGAAAGTCAAGAGTCCAGTTACACAGGTGCTTGTTTATCCCAATTTTCACCAGCTTATCCACCAGTTGCATCAGTATCACAGTGTTGAACGCAAAACTGAAATCGATATACGGCAGCCTTATGTAGTTTTTCCTCCCTTCTAGGTGATTTAGTAAAAGGTGTAGTGTGACTGATATAGCATCCACAGTCAAGAAAATCTGGTCAAAAATAGAATCATACACAACACACATAAGTAGCAGAAAAGGCAATGGATCCCTTCACATTTTAGGCTCCATGTTTGCGAGGGGGTGGTCATTACACATCAATGTGAAAGAATGGTGAGCGGTGGCAAAATGCTGTGGTTACCTCCCAGCAATGCAGCTTAACCCTGCTGAACTTTGCCAACAAACAGCAACACATTTCGTACAAACTATTTATGTCATTGCATTATCACTCTGTAATGAAAAGTATTTTCAAGTACAGTAATCTTCCTCTTATCTGGCCTCCTGTTTAACTGGTCTTCAAATTTATGCCACACCCATAGAAATAAACAGCAGAGAAGAACACACTGCTGCCTCCTCTAGGCACTTCAGAACATCTTGGCTTATCATTTTAATCTTAAAATGTTAAAATATTGAAACAAAATGAACTTGCAGTTTTTGCTTTATATATTGCAAGTTCATTTTTTTTAAAAAATATTTTAACATTTTAAGATTAAAATGATAAGCCGAGACATTCCAAAATGTCAAGTTAAATCAAGATCAGATAAGAGTGACTTATCCATATTTAGTGACTGTATCAGGTAATGCAACAACCAACCCAGCGATTGGTAGATGAAGTAACCAATTCCACCATCCCACAACCCTATTAATTTCATACTATCAACTTCCTCTAAATGCTTCTAACCTTCAGACCACTGTTATGAATTTTCTTGTTTACAGACTTACAGTCATTAACATACAGTAGCCACTGGGAGTTACCCAAGAATATTGGTCCTTGTTTCTTACCTCACATGCCTCTATAAGCAAAGTTCTTCAACCTCACTTAGCATAGATCCACACACTCTTGACCTCCACATATTATCAAACACATTGCCAATATAATTAAAAGCCATGTCTTAAAACTGAAACTTTGACCTCCAAGACTTTTCCCTCTTTTGCTTGTCTTCACTTCCAGTGAATAAATATTTACATACAACATATATACGTAATTTTTTAATCTGATTTATAACCTATAAATGCTATTTTGTATGCCTTTTCTGATTAACCAGCCATTCATTTATCAAGCCTAAGGTCCAGTTTCAACAAGACCAGGTAAGAGGGAGTCTACTTTATTAGATACACCTGTATTTGAACCCAGTACCATCTGGCCCAAAAAAGGAATGTATCAATGCATTAACACATGCTGACACATAGTCAGTTAAACAGCAGGTGTATTTCATAGACTCAGTATTAACTGTCAGGCTTTAGCAATGCGGCTAATGTTTGCACACTGCTTACCAATTCACAAACATGTGTATCTCACGTGTATGCACTTTGCTAAGCATTGTGCAAACCCACTGCTCACCGTGCTATGGAAATGTTTATATTATGCTGTATTACTGCTGTTTACTGTACATTTCCTGTGCATGCCATGAAATTACATGTGGAAGCATTACAGTCTGAGGGGCCAATCTAACAGTATGTGACATATTTACAATACATCCATGTGTTGTCAGCCCCCAGGCACTGCAACCCTAAGGTCTCACTACTTTTTCCATACACATATATCAACCACACTACAAAATGCAATATCAAATGTTGTGTGCTATGCAATGCGCATCCATCTGGTAACATGCAGAACTACAACTATTGACACATGACCTGTACCCCTAAAAAGCCTTATCTGCAAGGGTAGTGCAGGAATTAGCATGTACCATATGCACAGGGACATAGGTGACCTTCAACACATCTTACCCTACCCATTTTGGTTTTTCAAGGGTAGAGCTTGTTTATTGACCATTGTGGCCTTCTTGGATACTGACTCAAAAAACCTAGTTGAGGGATAACAGGGCATAATGCCTATTTTGAGTTATCCAAGTATTTGACACTATCCACCCTTCATGCCATAGTGAAGATCTCCCATCTGGGAATTAGGCCATACAATACTAGATTGATAACCAAATGGCACAATGACAGAAGACACACTCTCAAAATTGAGGAATGCAGTTCCACCACTAGCCCACTCACCAGTAGAATACCACAAGGATCTGTGGTGGGTCCTCAACTGTTTGGAAAATACTTCCCTGAAGCACAGACAGCAGTAGATGGCCTGTGGTTCACCAGGTTTGCAGATGACTGTTAACTGGATGCAGTCATGCGGAGTCCCCCAATGATGGTAACATATTACAGAAGCAGCTGATGCAGACTAATGATTGCTGTCAAACTGACAGACTGAACCTTAAAGCATACAGTGACTCATTGTCCCCTTTGTTAATGACATACCCCTTCTAATTATTATATACATAGCACCCTCCTAAGCTCAAACACAATGTTGTGAGACTTGGGAATACATGTTGACAGCAATCTACACTTTCATCACTATGTGCCCATAGTGGTAACACACACAATCTGCATTGCACACATCATACATATGGATATCACATCCAAGACCAGGGTAGTCATACCTCTGTTGTACTCTACCCTTATCTCACCAATAATGGAGTACAATGCTCACATCTGTCTGTACTTCACTAGGCACCTGCAACAATTTGAGAAAATGGGGTTGTGCCTGGGAGAATCCCAGGCCTCCAAACATGACATACATGGAAAGACTGACATACCTATCACTGTAGTTGGTATCATGCAGGCTGCTTAGAGGAGACCTATGCCTTCCCTGCAGAGCAGTTCAGAGCCTGCATTTTTAAAAATCATAAACATCTGCAATTCAAATGGGGCAAGAAAAATGTGACCCAAGGTTCTCAACCTAGCCTGTGATGTAAACAGAACATGCTGGGCAGACAGATATATTTATTTATTTTAGTTATTTATTTGCAGTCTGTTTGCCAGGATGGTCCATTGAGCCACTAGGAGCCCATTTTCAATGGAGTCCTGTGGAGAAAAGCTCCAGTAAAATGAACAAACAAATACAAGTTAATTAGAAAGCAAGCTATAACAATTAGATAGTACAGTAATACAAATAATAAATGGCATTAGTGAAATGCAAAACCATGTATTCTTTAAAAAAAGAAAATAAAAGTGTTCTACAATCCTATTTATATACAAAATCTGTTGATTGCAACAGATGCTTATAAAAGTGTTATACAATCATATCTATATACAAATCTGAAGATTCCAACAGATGCTTATCAGAGTTAAGAAACCATAGAAGGGAGCTTGCAGATGTACTGGATGCTGGGGAGTAGCTTAAGTTGGGGGACATTATGCAGGATGGGAACAGGAGTATTCCCATTGGGATGTTAGATGGGAGTGGAGTAAGGTTTTAAAGAAAGAGAGGCTGCTAGTGGTATGGATTAGCGGAGGGAGAAAATTACACAGGCGAGCTAGGGAGAAGGACCGAAGATGATTGCCTGGTGGATGAGAGGGTTTGTGTAGTTCTATCAGATTTTGGGAGTTAGTTCTTAGGGATCTATTGGGCAGATGCATTTTAAAGGTGTTGACAAGGGAGGGGCAGAGAGAGGGGCTAAAGATAAGTTTGTGTGCTTGGGTAAGTAGAATATAGGTGATGTAGTTGGGTAGTTCTAGCCAATTAAGTTTGTGAAGGGTAGTGCAGTGGTATGTAGAATATCTGAGGCCTGTTGCACATTTTTAAATTTTATTGTAACAGGAGGAGAGTTTTGCTTTGAGGGAGGATTGTAGGTTAGTAAGAAGTAGGGCTCCACACAAGAGAGGATGGGATATGGTATGTTGTAGAGAGTATTAGTTTGGTGGAGGGAGAGATAAACCGATTGTGGCAATAGAGCATGCCAAGTTCCTTATGTCTTTTATTAATATTTGCTTGTAGGTGGATATCAAACTTGAGATGGTCATTGATTAGGACTCCTAGTAGTTTTGCATTAGATACTATTTCAAGAGGTGTATTGTTCTGGCTGGTGATAGTAAAAGTGGTTTTGTCTACAATGGTGGTTTTTGAAGGGGTAAATAACATAAGTTTAGTTTCTGTGGCATTGAGTGCTAAGTGGTTGTCTAGCATCCATTGTTCAATTAAGGCGAAGGCGTTTGGGGTTAGTTTTGTTAAAATTGGGATGGAGGTGGCAGAACAGATTATGGTGGAGTCATCAGCATATTGGATGAGATGAGTGTTAGGGATGGTCTGATAGAAGTTGTTTATGAAAATGTTAAATAGTAGAGGCCCAAGAATGGAACCCTGGGGTACTCCTCCGGAGTATTGAGTAATGGGGAGGTAGCTTTTTTCCATCTGACTGTTTCTTACCTATTTGATAAATAATTGGTAAACTATTTGATAGTGGTGGGGGATAGGTTCAGTTTAGAGAGTTTGGTTAGGAGAAGGTTGTGAGAGATGGTGTCAAAGGTCTTAGATAGGTCTAATAAGAGGGTGAACACAATATGGCAGGAGTCACAAGCTTTGTTAACAGTTTCAAGGAAGGAAAGGAGAGTAGTGGTCGTGCTGTGGCCAGGCCATATCCCACAACAATTCACTCTCCCCTGTAATAGGCTCCCACTGCACCGTGAAGCAGTTCTCCTGAATGGCCCTGTTCAAGTACAGCCTTTATTACTGGTTGGGTGATTGCAATGTCACCTCTGGGATAGAACGTATGTCCTTCATGGACAGGGCCAGTTGGTGCTACTCACAAGCTCCATCTGCTAAAAACAACCATCCAACTATGTTCAATAAGGGCAATTGTGCTGTGTTTTTACACAGCTAGGCTTCTGAACACCCTGGTGCTATTCGACTAATGGCCTAATATGAAACTATGAAGCTATGTGCCTATGCAGGCCTCCCAGCCTGTTGTCGCCCATATGGCCTGCTTATGTCATCTACTATAAGTTCACCTGCATTTTTGTATAAATCATACTTGAGCCATAGTGCTTGCATAAAGTTTGATTTATACAAGTATGGTTCATACTTCTGCCATGGTGCTTGCATAAAGTACTGGGATTTGTAGTCTGTGTACTTAAGTGAGGGGATCTTTTCTCACTGCAGTTGACTTGCTATGTGTGTGTGTGTGTGTGTGTGTGTGTGTGTGTGTGTGTGTGTGTGTGTGTGTGTGTGTGTGTGTGTGTGTGTGTGTGTGTGTGTGTGTGTGTGTGTGTGTGTCTAGACAGCAAGGCAGAAGTACGTATCCTACAGTTGCTTTTCCAATGACATAGATTGACAATCCTTTGATACTTGCACATGCCTACACATGCATTTCATGCAGGCCTCCCAACCCTTGTTTTCCACATGGCCTGCTGATGTCATCTACTATAAGTTCACCTGCACTTCTGTGTAAACCTGACTTCTGCTGTGGTGCTTGCATAAAGTACTGGGTTCTGTAGTCTGTGTACGTAGATAGCTAGAGGTTCTATTCTCACTGCAGTCAACTGGGTTTGTCTGTATGTGTGAGCTCATGCTTGACATTACAGAGAGCATTTTACACCAGCATGTGGGACACTGTTATCTTCTCATCAACAGACCCTGCTTACGTCATCAGCTATAGAGTAGTGTCTGACTGACCCCAATTTTGACTTGAACTGTGGCGCTTGTGTAAAGGACTGGGTTCTGTAGTCTGTCTAATTATATGGGTAGAGGTCAATTGTGTGTGTGTGTGTGTGTGTGTGTGTGTGTGTGTGTGTGTGTGTGTGTGTGTGTGTGTGTGTGTGTGTGTGTGTGTGTGTGTGTGTGAGAGCTGCTGCTTGACATTAAAGACAGCATTTTACACCAGCATGTAGGACAATGTTATTTCCTCCTCAACAGATACTTCTGGTGTCATCAGCTATAAAGTGTTGTCTGACACACTCCAAGTTGGACTTGAGCTGTGATGCTTGCATAAAGTACTGGGTTCTGTAGTCTGTGTAATTAGATAGGAAGGGGTTCTATTCTCACTACAGTTAAGTGTGTGTGTGTGTGTGTTTGTGCGTGTGTGTGTGTGTGTGTGTGTGTGTGTGTGTGTGTGTGTGTGTGTGTGTGTGTGTGTGTGTGTGTGGGGGGGGGTGTATGAGCTGGTGCTTGACATTAGAGAGAGCATTTTAAACCATGTACGACACTGTTATCTTCTACTCAACAGACACGGTTATTGTCATCAGCTATTAAGTGCTATCTGACTCACTTCAACTTGGACTTGAGCCGTGGCACTTGCGTAAAGTACTGTGTACTGTAGTGTGTATAATTAGACAGGAAGAGGTTTTATTCTCACTGCAGTCAACTGTGTGTATGTGTGTGTGTGTGTGTGTGTGTGTGTGTGTGTGTGTGTGTGTGTGTGTGTGTGTGTGTGTGTGTGTGTGTGTGGTGTGTGTGTGAACTATTGCTTGACATTACAGAGAGAATTTTGCATCAGAACGTGGTGCACTGTTATCTTCTCCTCAACAGACACTATTGATGTGATCAGCTATAACACATTTTTGGATATGCAGTACCCCCACCAGGGCAGGATCAGATACTGGTCTGGAGTCCAGGTAGAAGTCACCTCATCCTATACAATAAAGATTACAGTGGCATGGCTTTTAATCTATTCACATACATGATGGCATGATTTGTAGGCCCTGTGTTATCTTGATGAGAAGGCTGGGTGGTCTCTGCAGCTGCTACATGTGTCTGGTAAGGTACATGTAAAAAATAACATTTTACTCTATTAGTGGTGCAATGCGGTTTGACTACAATGCTGTCACACAATCCTAAGATCTCAATATGATGGCATGACTTATGATGTGCACAACATAGGCATTTAATAGCAGTGTGGGCACTTGCTAGTCAACGTTCAGATTGCTATTTATAAGTGTTCCTAGTGCTTGCATCACTGGGTTTCTGCATAGCAAGACTGCTGTCAATGCTGTGATTAACATGGAACTCCACTTTTCAGATAAACATTACACACATTTTTGCATTTATTTGTACATGTGCCTTTGTCACCATTCAATTGTTTGTTAGCTTCTCCTTTACTATGTTATCACCATTGGTGGACTCAATGATTGCACACAATATGCAAGAATCAGCAAATCTGGTAAGCCAAAGGCCATATTCTTTAGCCTGAACTATCGAGAAATAGAGTTCAAACAGTGAAAGGCCAAGCACTGATCCCTGGGGTTTGCCATTGGTGACAGCTCTACTGGTACAGCTTGATTTATCAACTTTCATATGATGTGTTCTGTCAGTCAGCCAGTTGGTTACCCATCAATTGACATAAGGTTTAATTCCCAACTTGGGTGGTTTCTCAATGAAACCTGCATGTTTGATTGTGTCAAAACCCTAGGCCAGATCACAATAAGCAGTATGCACTGTCTTACCTTCATCCAGGCCTATAACATGGAATCAATGGGCTGTGACATCACAAATCACCTATGGTGTGACTCAGCACATACACTTTCCTGATACAGTTGAATACACAGTTCAACACACCGTCCACAGCCTATGTTCCCATATAAGGGTGTGCATCAACATGCATCCACCTGAGTTGGGGGGACAGTACCTGATACATGCATGTATAGAGACATCCTGACTCTCCTTGACTGTGAGGTAGACCTACATGTCATCATGGACCTCTGCTATATGTACAGTAGCAATATTCCAGGTGTGTGCAACAGACTTGTGTGAGTTGTTAATGCTACACCAAGTCCATTATATCTGATATATGTCCTCAAAGAGGTCATCAAGGGCATGCATGATGACAACAGTGTCATCTTGTGGAACTTGACCAGGTCAAGGCATTTGACACAAATCCACTCTGAGATATTCAAACAGCACTGTCATATGTGGCCATAAACAGGTATATCACCAAATGAGTAGACCAGTGTATGACATACATGACATCTCACTATGTTGAAATGTGTGACATGACATATACTCAGGTCCAGTGATCAGGTCTATACATCAGGGGTAACTGCTAGGCCCTTTCCTGCCTAGAGGTTAAGTGATGGACATCACAGATGACATACGCATACTATGTCCAAACAGGTGCCTGAAGGACCACAACTTCTGGCAATCATTGACTCCAACTGTGATATTAGTATAATACAGACAGTATCAACACATACCAGAGACTACTGCCATAGCTATGACAGCACCTGCATTGACAAGAAACATGGAGGGATTTGTTGAATCAGAAACAGACACACCACCCAAGGATAATGTGGAAATAACACCCTATAAACAGACCAATAGGTATGTGACCTGTGTCCTGGGGTAGAGGGTAAGTGGTGTGTCCACCAGCATGTGTTCACAGTGATGACTAACTTGGTATGTGAAGGACATGCACATCAGAGGCCATAATAACTTCATGGTTCCCAGCCTTCATCACACCAATAACTGAGTGCAATGCACCCTTCTTCATGTACCTCTCTACAAATCTTCCAGTGATGTGTAACTGAAGTGTACTAAACTCTGTCACAGTGCACTGTCATACAGCTTATTGGCCATACCTAGGTATTCTTTCTGTGGAATATACATGACTGTCTGATGGTGCGGAACACCAATCGAGTTGTTACACCAGATGCTTGTGTGCTACCTGTTCTGCTTATGCACACATTACATACACAGGTGTTTGACAACATTAATGGCATGTATATCATTTTTGACAGTGTGAATTATGCTATGTATATATATACATACATATACATATATATATATATATATATATATATATATATATATATATATATATATATATATATATGCGCCATGCACACAAGGCAAGTAGCTTGTATTGCTCATACTGTCACATACCGGTATTGTAGTGTCCCTCCTAACACTTCCAGCAGATGTTACAGTGCCAGGACAGTGTGCATGGTTACCCTCATAGAGTGTGGATGTATCATAATAGTTGTTCAAGTGTGTGTGTGTGTGTGTGTGTGTGTGTGTGTGTGTGTGTGTGTGTGTGTGTGTGTGTGTGTGTGTGTGTGTGTGTGTGTGTGCGCAGACTCATCTCTTATCACTCTACATCACGTATGTCAGAGGCATGGAATTAACGGTGGTATTATTCTGATATTGTCCATGATTGTGGTTAGTTATTGTAATATTTTCAATGATTCTTTACCTGTCCCTACCTTGCTGGAGACCTCAGCTGAGAACATACATTTCAACCTCTTATTGCAAGAAATCTGGTCAAAGCCACAAATAATGGGGGGGGGGTGCAAAGGCCCAAAATAGGAACACTGTGTAAATATTGTTATTACAAACTTAGAAAGTTGATAAAACAATAAATTTTGCATTAGCATGAATTTCCTGAAGGATATGAAGTTTGAAAGTCAAATGTTTGCCATTATTTTCTGACTTCAATCATCAATGATTTGCCAGTGATTTGTCAGAAAACCACAGTGTTATGAGATACAGATGAAAAATATGAGGCAAAAATCTGTACATTCTGAGAAAATCTGTACAGTTAAGAGGTATGGCTGAGAGTACACTCATATTCAGGCATATCACTTTGCACAGCTTCACAGTATGCATCCTACACAAATTGTATGTCAGATCCCTGATAGATATCCTCTGCATTATTCATGTAAGGATGCTTATCTTACACAGACATCCTCCTCATTGTTATGTCACCTCATGTGACAGTCACAGACAACACATTGTAATGTACACTCCATACTGTACTATATAGATATGTGCTTGATGTTGCTGCTACAATCACCTTCCACTGACATGCCCTCCTCTGCTGTACATAAGGGAGTTTCACCTGCCCTCTTTCCCTGTATTCATTCCTGCAGTTCATCTGTGTGCCCCTATTCAATACACACACTTCCCCGAGTGATCATTTTACTTGGCAGTCCCATGTCCTATTACAGATCATTAATACAGCTTCAGTACAGAATGCCAGTTATGGGATATCACAATACTCTGCACTGTAGGCGCACTGTCCTGTACTGTGTTTGGGCCATATACTTCACATTCATACCTCTCAATTGTCAAAATATTCCCAGGATGTCCAGATGTTTTCCTTATCAAATCTGTGGATTTCTGTCGTATCACTGGATGATCCCTGCACTGATATGACTCAATATTACATACATTTGAGTGCAAACCTCTCAACTGTCCTGATTTCTGTAGAATGTCCAGATTTTGTCTCATATTTGTGATCTTTTCCTCATTATATTTTTGTATTCTGGCAAATCATTGGCACATCATTGTGGAGTGAAGTCAGAATCTGAATGCAGACATTTGAGTTTCAAACTTCATGCTCTTCAGGCAGTTCAGTCTAATGTACAACCTATTTATTTTATCAACCTTTTTAAGTTTGGAAGGGCAATATTAAATATCTCTCCCTATTTATGAGCATTTGTCCCCCCATTATGCATGCCTTTATCCCCATATCTTGCTCAACGGGGATGACAGGTATGTTTGAGTTTCATTCTACCACATGTCTTTGTGACATCTATGGCAATTATGTTCCTATTTCTGGTTAAATGTCCCTGCATTATATTGGCCTTTGTGGAGATATGTTGAGCTAACAGATTCCCAGCTATCTGTGAAGGACTGGTGGTCATTGTCCGATTTTGCACAAATCCGCGGACCATAGGTGCTCTGTTGTAAAAGGAATTGAAATCCACATTCACTTACATGGTTTACTGTTGCCAGCCACAGAAACCTGCTTAGGTGTGCCATACATCATTAATATACCTTGAATGCTGCTGCTGCATGCCGCGCACCATGGCGTTAACATGTAAACTCCGAGTAGGCTTTGCGCAAAGCCTGCACAGAGTTTATTGAATCGTGGGGTGTGTTTATTTTGTGGAAAAGAAGAGGCAACAAAGCATATTTTTGAAATGTAAATGACTGGCAAAAATCTGGAAAAAGTTGTGTGAAATTTTATTTTGAGAATATTAATGGCATAAACAATATACATATAAATTTGTTTGTGTATATATACTATAAGAACAAGAAAAAAGACAGGTAGAAAATTAATTTTATGTACTAGGGGTTATTTGGAATGAAAAATTAAATAAAATGTTGTTTAATGTGAAATGGATTTGGCAGCTATATTGTGAAAAATTAGATTATAGTTGTGGATGAAGGAGTGGTGGGCCATTATAGAAGAATAACAATGAGGATGTTATAAGAAAAATTATAGATAGTGTGAAGACTGGTAGAGATGGGTGAAGGCTGCCAGACTAGCCAGATAGAATTGTGCAAATAATTATATCATTTGTAAATATGAATGTAAATCTCAAGCTTGTTGTCTTAAATGAAAAAAATGGTGTTACAAAAATGTGGCAACAGTGCTTTCTACTGACCCAGTAAAAGCATGTTGTGACCCTTTAATCTAAAGTCGGCTCCAGTCCAGCTAGATGAAGGCTTCCTGCCTATTCTTTTAAGGCTAAAGTTAATGGCCAGAATTTACATGTGGAATGTTCTTTATTGCTCTAAGTATAAAAGAATGTAAATGTAGTTTCTGCCAGCCTGGGAACACCAGGAAAGTGTGAAATGCAGGTCATATTGTTCATAGGTTTATAGGTTCATAGGTTGGTACTAGGCTATCAGCCCTAGGGCCTATACAAGCCTAGCCATAACAATTCCTTGGTTATTTCTTCCCACACTATTTAGTTCCCTGAACCCCTGTCTAGCAGGGTGACTGACATGATCCCCGGGGTGAATTTCCTTTCTCTCATCCAATCGTCAAGGTTCCTTTTGAAGAGGGCCAAAGAGGCACTCTGCTTGAGATGTATGGGCAATCTATTCCAGAGTCTGGGGAGTCTCTGGGTCAGGAACCTATCCCTCCAGCATGTTTTGTTTATTGTGATGACAAGGTTTAGATCCTTTGAGCGTGTGGCTCTGAGGGATTGGGATTTCTTTAAGTGTAGCATGTCCAACAACTCTGGGTTTGACATGGCCTTGTATGTTAAGCAGAGATTGCCTCTGAGTAGACGATATGCGACAGAGTATAGCTGGAGTTTTTTAAGGCAGTCAGCGTAAGGCATCTGCTTTAGGCCTGTGATTCTTTAGTGAGGTATTTCTGCAGCCTTTCCAGTTGTTGCAGATGTCTTGAGAGGTACATACCAAACTGGGCGTTGTATTCTATAATGGGTCTAATGAGGGATGAGTACAGTGGGACAATGACCTCCTTTTTTCTGGATGAAAAGCCCTTAGTGATGAGGTGTGCCACATAGAAGTATTTCCTGACTGTTGTGGCGATGTGGGTATCGAAGGTGAGACCACTGTCCACCTGTGTCCCTAAGTCTCTTATCACACTTTCGGTGTTTAGTGTACTGCCACCTATATGGTAATTCATGGGTACATGTTTTTCCCAAAGGGGATATACATTTCTTGGCATTGAGCTTGAGCCCATGGCTCTGGCACCAAGCATCTGTTTCTGTAAGGCCCTTTTGTAGAATATCCACATCATTTGGGGATTCAACAATGGCTCCCAGTTTGCAGTCATTTGCAAACTTTGTTATCCAGAGTCCCTTAGTGTTGGCCTGTACTTCAGAGAAGTAGATGCCAAACAAGAGCGGTCCCAGGACTGAACCTTGAGGTACTCCACTTGTCACTTGTCTGGAGCTGGATTTGGAGTTGGCTACTTTTACAGTGTGGGTTCTATCAGTAAGCCAGTTAGCAACCCATTGGGTGACATAGGGATTAATGCCCAGCTTAGTAAGTTTATCTATGATTCCAGAGTGGGGGATGGTGTCAAAGGCCTTGGCAAGGTCTAGATAGGCTGTGTGGACCACTTTACCCTTGTCCATGGTTCTGGAGACTGATTTGAATAAGTCAATCAGGTTCAGGAGACAAGATCGGCCCTTCACGGACCCAAACTGGGTGGGGTCCAGTGTTTGAAGGTTGCCAATGTCTTTGTTTATAAGTTCCATGATAATACGCTCCATAGCCTTGCAGATAAGGCTTGTCAGACTGATGGGATGGTAGTTTCCGGGATCCAAGGTGGATCCCCCCTTGTGGAGTGGGATAACTGTAGCTCTGCACCACTCAGTGGGCACGAAACCTGAAGTGAGGCTATGATTAAACATGACACTTAGGTGAGGTGCCAGTTCATATTGTAGTTCATGTAGTATACAGCCCGGGATGTCATCTGGTCCCATGGATGCTGTATTCTTAGCTTTGGAGAGTGCGTTTTTTACCTGTGTGGCCGTTATTATCAGAATTTGGCAATCTTCTGGTATTGAGATGGGCCATTTAGGGGGTGAGAGGGGGGTGAAGTTGGCACTGAATCGATCTGCCAGGATATTGGCAATATCCTTGGGATCAGTATATTTAATGCCATTCTGTTTTAGCTAAGAGCAGATCTGAGCATTGCCATTTAGATTCTTGACATAGTTATAGAATGCCTTGTCGTTGTCTATGGAATCTTTGGCAATTTTATTTTCATAACTAGCTTTGGAGGATTTTATGAGGGATCTCAGTTTCTTACTGAGGCTGGTAAGGAAGTTTTTTGCATCCTGGGATTTTCCTCTTTTCTGCAACAGTTTCTTCCTTTTGTTGTAAAGTTTGTTTATGGCAGGGGACCACCAGTTTGGCTTCCTGTTTTTGGATGAGAGCATCTTGGTTCTATTTGGGATGGCATGATTCATGCATGAGCGGATGTGCTCGTACAGTGCCTTAGTGTAGGATTCAGCAGTTGAACTTTCAGTTCCCGTCTGCATGGGTGTCATGAAGTTTGTCAATTCTGACTTGAGTAGCATGAAGTTGGCTTTGGAGAAGTTTTTTTATGGAGGTTTCCTTACTGGGAGGTATGGACATAAAACATACAAAGAGGCATATTATGTAGAACTTCTATTGACCTGAAATTTCCAGACATGTAACAGGGTACTGCAGGACCTGTGAGCAGTACCAAAAGGTAGGCAAGGCAGGAGACAAGATGAGAGCTCCTCTGATGCCTTTTCCTGTGATTGAGGAGTCATATCTGATGGTATCTATGGATATTGTGGGTCCTCTGAGTACCCCACGTTCCACAGGGAAAATGTATATGCTAGTGGTAGTGGATTACACTACACAATACCCTGAGTCTGTGGCTTTGTCCTCCATTGAGGCCGAGAAGGTGGCAAATGCATTGTTAGAGATTTTCAGCAGGATAGGTTTCCTAAAAGAAATACTGACTGACAGAGGTACCAATTTCATGTCAGACCTGCTAGCTTGTCTGTGGAAGTCCTGTGGGGTGAGCACATGAAGACTACCCCCTACCATCCCCAGACTAATGGTCTTGTTGAGAGGTTAAACTCTACAATCAAGACCATGCTACAGGCATTTACAGATCAGTTTAAGAGGGAGTGGGACAAATATTTGCCCCATCTGCTGTTTGCTTACAGAGAGGATCCCCAGGAATCCACAGGATTTTCACCCTTTGAGTTGCTGTATGAGCATAGGGTGAGGGGACTTCTAGATTGAATTTGAGATGAGTGGGAAGGTGAGTACAAGTCTTAAAAGGAGTCTGTTGTAGCATACGTCCTAAACCTCAGGACAAGGCTCAGGGAACTCATGGGCTTGGCCCAGGAGAACCTGGCAGAAGTCCAACAACAGAAAAAGTTGTGGTATGACAGGAATGCTCAAGCTAGAGAGTATGCTGTGGGGCAGCAGGTAATGGTTCTCATTCCTGTCAGACACAACAAGCTGCAAGCAGCTTGGAAGGCTCCCTACAAGGTGATAAGAAAGATAAGTGATGTTAACTACATGGTGGAACTGCTAGGCAGATGGCAGGGGCACAAATTGTACCATGTTAACATGAAGAAACCTTACCATGATAGGAAGGCCCTTGTGCTGAGCATTTGCAGTGGATTGCAGGAGGAGTCTGAGGGAGATCTGGGGACTGATCTCCTCAGTGAGGCTCGGGCTAATACCTCGGTGAAAGGGGTAGCAATGTCCCAGCAGCTATCTCCTACCCAAGTTTGAGAAATCTGAGCAGTGTTGCAGGAATTTGGGGACATGTTCACTGGGAAACCAGGGTGCACCCACCTGGTGCAGCAACAGGTGGATACAGGACCCCAAAGGCCTATTAGGCAGGCCCCTTATAGGGTGCTTGAGAGAGTCAAACAGACTCTGAGGGAGGAGGTACAGGAGATGTTGGAACTAGGGGTGATTCAAGAGTTCAATAGTCCCTGGGCCTTATCAGTGATGCTGGTGCCAAAGAAGAATGGCAGCACTAGGTTCTGTGTGGACTACAGGAAATTAAATAGTCACCCAGAGTTGGATGCTTACCCCATGACTAGGACAGATGAAGCCCTAGAACAGCTGGGTGGGGCTAACTATCTTACAACCATTGATCTTACAAAGAGTTACTGGCAGGTGCCCTTGACACTCAGTGCTAGAGAGACATCAGTCTTTGTGACTCCTTTTGGCTTGTATGAGTTCACAAAGATGCACTTTAGGATGAAGAATGCCCCAGCAACTTTTCAGAGGCTGGTAGAAGTAGGAGCAGGAGGGTTTGCCCTTGCTTACCTAGATGATATTGCCATCTACATCCATTCCTGGCCAGAGCACCTTCAGCATGTCAGGGAGCTGCTGGGCAGACTACAGAGGGCAGGGTTGACCATTGAGCTGAGCAAATGTCAGGTGGGTATGGCAGAGATGTCCTACCTAGCAAATAGAGTTGGGAGTGGTAGGATAAGACTAGAACCTGCCAAAGTAGAAGCCATTCAAGCATGGCATGAACCTGTTACTAAAAAGCAGATAAGACCATTTTTAGGGACAGCAGAGTACTACAGAAAGTTCGTCCCCAGTTATAGTACCATGGCTGCTCACCTCACAGACCTGACGAGGAAGAACAGGCCAGATAAGATACTGTGGACCCCAGCATGTGAGCAGGTATTCCAGAACCTTAAAGAAGCTTTGGGAGGACCCCCTGTGTTAGCCAGTCCAGATTACAGCAAATAATTTGTTGTGCAGGTGGATGCTTCAAACCATGGGATGGGGGCTGTACTTAGCCAGATTTCTTCAGAGGGGGAAGAGCACCCAGTGGTTTATCTCAGTTGTAGGCTCCAACCCAGGGAGGAATGCTATGCAGCTGTAGAAAAGGAATGTCTAGCCATAGTGTGGGCACTGCAGAAACTTCAGCCTTATCTGTATGGAAGGAAATTCACTGTTATGACAGATCAAAACCCCCTAACATGGTTAAATAGAGCCAGCCAGCAAAATGCCAAGTTGCTAAGATGGAGCCTGGGGTTGCAAGCATATGATATGTCAGTGCAGCACCACAATGGGGTTAGCAATGCCAATGCAGATGGGCTCTCAAGACAGGGAATAGGGTGAGGTATACTTAGATAGACCTAACCCTCTCAAGTGGCATTTCTCAAGGGTCACTTGGAAAACTAGCTTGAATTCTCCATGGGGGGGGGTGAAGACTGGTACAGATGGGTAAAGGCTGCCAGCCTAGCCAGATAGAATTGTGCAGATAATTCTATCATTTGTAAATATTAATGTGAATCACAGGCTTGTTGTCTTAAATGAAAAAAATGCTGTTACAAAAATGTGGCAACAGTGCTCTCTACTGACCCAGTAAAAGCATGTTGTGACCCTTTGATCTAAAGTCGGCTCCAGTCCAGCTAGATGAAGGCTTCCTGCCTATTGTTTTAAGGCTAAAGTTAATGACCAGAATTTACATGTGAAATGTCCTTTATTGCTCTAAGTGTAAAATAATGTAAATGCAGTTTCTGTCAGCCTGGGAACACCAGGAAAGTGTGAAATGATGTAATGTTTTATCAGAAATGCAGTTTCAATTTAAAAAGAGAGAACCAGAAGGCATTAAGCATTTTTGTCTTGAACATCCAACTCAGCACTGCCTTATGCTCTCTATATGTAAGTAGAATGTTAGAACTGTGTTTTCTCCTAGAAGTAGCTAGGAATTAGAAAGTTTAGACTAAGTGTTTTTCTGTGATGTCAGAACTGTACTACTAATTTATTTTAAGTGTTTCTGTGTGATCTCTGAACTTTTGACTAGCACTGATTGTGTAGAAGAAAGTACTGTCTTGTGGTTTTAATTATTTATTATTAAATATTTTCAAACCTTTTGAACTATGGCTTGTTTGTGTAGAGATAATTTAAGCTCTTAAGAGTACTTGCATGCCTGTGGTAAAACTGAACAAAGCCACTCTAATAGCTTTAGCCCTCGGTTATACTAGCAATTTGGATAATAATATTGCACAGTAATAACTGGACACCCTTTTAAGGGCCTTTGGGTAACTGATAATATTAGCTGGGTGGTGGCAGTCAGTACTACTATATAGTCTGGGTAAAAGGGGCACAGCTGGAGAACCTGTGCCAGCCTTCCCCAGAAGTGTCTGTGTGGTTGTGTAAACTCTTATCTCAAAGTGTGTGTGTGTCAGCTACTTGGGCAGGGACATGAAGCACTGGTTGGACAGAGAGGGTGCTGGAGATTTTAGCTTGCCCAGCTAGGCTGAGATCTGGACCCTATAGCTGTGCCAGTGGGGAGTCTTAGTGGAGCTTTGAGAGCAAGGGAGCGACCAGCCCTGGACTGACTGTGATCTCTGTGTGTTCTTAAGGGAAATTGCACTTTACTGTGTGAATTTGTTATCCTTTCCTCATATATGAGATGTCCATTCTGGTGTTAGTGGTGAGGATTGAGGCTCCTTGATTGCTGTGCCAGGGCACGGGTGTCACAAATAGTAAAAAAATAGAAATGTGTATATATGTGCCTGTAGATTTGTGCATTTTGTAAATATGTAAAAATGTTTTTTATTTTTTTTTAAATAAAAGACCCCTCCTCTATTTTTTAAGTGCTATAGAATCTTTTACATTTACATGAGCAACCACCCACTCAGGCAGATGGGGCCTTGGTTTAATATGTCATCTAAAGTACTGAACACTTACGAGAGCAGCACCCTCTTGGCTGTACATTCCCGTGATGTACTATGTTTTACTGAAATCTGGATGAAACCAGCTACTACTGATAAGGAGGTTATACCTCCAGTTTATAATATAGTAAGATGAGACCACATCTCTAGGAAGGAGGGGGTAGCTGTATTGCATAAATCCACACTAGATGTAACCATACTAAGTTCTCCATATGCTCCCCAAACTGAAAATGCAGAAATAATTATTACCAAGCTACAAATTAACAAACACAAATCCATAAATATTGTTTGCATTTATATTCCTCCAGGTAACAACGCAAATACCCTAGAGGACATCCTGCTATGGCTGTCCATAAACTACCCCAAGAAACCATTGTTCTTGGTGACTTTAATATCAACTGGAACACCTGTTCCTTAGACTTCCCTATCACCTACATACATTGGCATAACTTTACCCAGGTCATATCCTCCCCCACTAGAATCAGTAAGCCCAACAAGAAAGAAAGTATTCTAGAATGGATTCTCATAAACAATCACCCCAATATGTATAAAGCAGGCACTCAACCTGAGGAAATAAGTGATCACTTCCTCACCTATATACTCAGACAAAAAAAATGGTATGCCTCAACTACCTACCTTCAAAACTATAATGAGCAATAAGAACTTTAATCAAAATAAATTCCAAAATGAACTTAAGTCATGTGGCTGGTCTGTTCTAAAACTGCTTCCACTAGATGAAGCAGATTCATACTTTAACTCTATGTTTCTTTCTTTCCTTGATAACCACACTCCTACCCGTACTATCAAAATCGATAAAAAAGTAGCACCGTGGCTGTCAAAAGATACCAGACAAAAAATCATACATAGAAATAAAGCTTGGGCCTCTTGGAGAACCACTAAATCCCCAAAGGAATGATACAAAGAAGTCCATTATGCTAGACGAAAAAAAACTATTGCTATCATCTGCAACAGAAACACCAAAATCATCCGCAAACATTTTTGTCTAGTATCAACAACCTTCTCCACCCAAAACATTTGTCTACCCCTATCCCCACATCTACCCTCCAAAAACCTCTGGAAAATGTTGCTAACACCTTTAACACTTTTTTTATGGAAACTATTCAATCCCTTGCCAGCAAACTAGCTCCCAATAACCCAAGTCTTACCAACCCCACACCCAATACTCATCTCCTCTTCAACTTTCAACCAGTACCAACATCTCTTATCAGGTCACTAATCAAGAAACTGAAACCCACCACGCTATCGACAGACCTCCTCTCCGTAGAGTATCTTAAAAAAGCCGCAGATGAAATAGCATATCCCATTTCAATACTAATCAATAGAACTATTGTTGAAGCTTATACCCTGTCCATCTGGAAGATCTCCCATGTTATTCCTCTCCATAAAGGGGTAGTTCCACTGAACTTTCAAATTACATGCCTATAGCCATCCTGTCACCCATGGCTAAAATTATGGAAAAATGTATCCATAAACAACTCTTACCCTATCTCAATCAGAACAATCTCCTAGCCCCCTCCCAGCATGGATTTAGACCATACCATAGTACAACCTCAGCCCTTCTTTCCTTCTCTCATACAATAAATCAAAACTGTTACAATAACAAGCTTTCCTCTGCCCTCTTTCTAGACCTATCTAAGGCATTCGACATGGTAAATCACCAGCTACTCATATGGACACTAAAAACACTCTCCATCGATAACCAGGCAATTTGCAGGTTTCAATCCCATCTAAGTGGCAGACAACAAGCTGTACTATGGAAGGATAACTTGCCCTCCCTATTACCAGTCACCCTTGGAGTCCCTCAGGGGTCTATATTAGGCCCCCTCCTATTCTCCCTCTTCATTAGCGATCTGTATACAGTAATCCCAAATGCAACTTGTATTCAGTATGTGGATGACTCTACCCTAGTCTGTACTGCTACCTCCCCAACAGACTTACAGACTTTATCCTAAAAGACCTTTAACAAAGTAGAAAACTGGCTCACTGATTGGTGTCTCCTATTAAATCCAAATAAAACAAAGCTGTTACTCTTCACCCCCACTCATAAGGTCCCTTTGCCATAATTTACCATAAAATCTAACAATGGCACCATAATTTCCCCAGAACCAAGTAATAAACTATTAGGTGTAATACTCGACAATAATCTTAAGTTTGATGCTCACATTAACCGAATTATTAAAACAGTCAATAAGAAACTCGGCCCATTATATAATATAAAACAATTCCTAATCCATCTGCTCGGACTGTGATTGCCTGTACACATTTGCTATCAACCATTCTTTATGCCTCTCCTATTTTCACGAACCTAAGTAAATCTGGCCTCAATAAACTCACTAGCTGCTATAATAATATTGCCAGATTTACCGCAGGTTCAGCATATACAACATATCAGTGTCTTAACCTTGAATCACTAGGCTGGCTACAACTACCATGCCAACTTCAATATAACCAATTAATAGTTGTTCATCAAGTTCTCTACCAACCAGAAAGCACGCCCATACTTAAAAATATTATCACCCCCACAGTAACCTAAAAACACTCCTCTCTTCCAACAGAATGCTAGAACAAACTGTTAAATCCAACAACTTAGCTGGTGAATCATTATTTACCAACACTGTTAGCAAAACCTGGAACTTACTTCCTGCTGAACTTACTGCAGTTCCTTCCTTAACTAAATTTAAAATATCTCTTAAAAAAAACACCTAAAATCCATTGGTTAGGCCCCTGCACAAACCCTGACTAACCCCTTCACAATTACTACGTATCATTGATAACCTTGATTATATGTAGAAACTTTCACTATCATAGCTCTGATGCATCAGCTGTTTTAGAAGATTGATTACATGTCTTTTATCTATTGGAATGTACTACTAAATGATATGATAACTCGCACAACTATGTAGTACTAAAAATTAATGTGTTCTCGCATATTAGTTAATAATTGTAAATGGAGTGATTAAGTATAATTTTTCTGCATTTTCTTGCTACCTTTAGCTAATTCCCCATAAAAACAATTTTCTAGAGTTTCTGTGATTTAAAAACCTTGTTTCAGCTACATATTGTACTTATTTTACTGCCTGCACTTTAACAAAGTTGTTTTTTCTGTTTAAATTACCTGTTTAACTGTTGTAGGCTACACACTCAAGTGTGATAGCCATTTATGTGCATTTAAAGTGTTTTTTGATTGTATCTGCTTTATTTTGTGAAAAAAAAAAAAACTTGTTTTCCCGCCTTTCTATGCTAGTATAGTCCACTTTTCAGGTTAGAGCTGAATTCAGGGCTGTGTTACAAGTTTCTGTGCTTGCCCATACCTTACTTGGATAGAACAAAGTTTCTCTGTTCATTGTGAGAGAGGGAGCTTTGAGCAGCCTAGCTGTCCCTGGAGGAGTGGTTTCAGCCCAGAAATTAGTAGATTATTGGCCATTTTCAGCTATCTTCTATCTCTTTCTTTTCCCTGCTATAAAATCCACATTTGCAAGGTTTTTGTGCTAGTATACAGCTCAGCAAGCTCATCCCTGGTGCCATGCAGAGTTCTACAGCAGCAGAGAGACAAAAGAGAGACTTTGGAGTGATTAAGTATAATTTGTCTGCATTTTCTTGCTGCCTATAGCTAATTCCAACTAAAACACCAATTTTCTAGAGTTTCTGTGATTTAAAAAGATTGTTTCAACTACAAATTGTACTTATTTTACTGCCTGCACTTTAACAAAGTCATTTTAGTGTTAAAATAACCTGTTTAAATGTTGCAGGCTACAGACTCAAGTGTGATAGTTATTTCTGTGCATTTAAAGTGTTTTTCTGATTGTACCTGCTTTATTTTCTGTAAAACAATACATGTCTTCCCACCTTTGTAAGCTAGTATAGTGAAGTTTTCAGGTTAGTTCTGAATTCAGGGCTGTGTTGCAAGTTTCTGTGTTTGCCTATAGCTTACTTAGATAGAAGGAAGTTTCTCTATTCACTGTGAGAGAGGAAGCTTTGAGCAGCCTATCTGTCCCTGGAGGAGTGGTTTCAGCCCAAAAATTAGTAGTTTATTGACCATTTTGAGCTACTTTCTATCTCTTCCTTTTCCCTGCTATAAAACCCGCATTTGTAAGGATTTTGCTCTCATATACAACTCAGGAAGCTCCTGCCTGGTGCCCAGCAGAGTTATACAACAGCAGAGAGACAAAAGAGAGACTTTGGAGTGATTAAGTATCATTTTTCTGCATTTTCTTGCTGCCTTTAGGTAATTCCACCTAAAACACACATTTTCTAGAGTTTCTATGATTTAAAAATCTTGTTTAAGCTGCACATTGCACTTACTTTATGCCTGCACTTTAACAAAGTCATTTTAGTGTTTAAATTACCTGTTTAACTGTTACAGGCTACACACTCAAGTGTGATAGCCATTTCTGTGCATTTAAGGTGTTTTTTTGATTGTATCTGCTTTTTCTGAAAAAAAACAACAAAAAATATATACTTGTTTTCCCTCCTTTCTAAGGTAGTATAGTCCAGTTTTTAGGTTAGTGCTGAATTCAGGGCTGTATTACAAGTTTCTGTGTTTGCCCATACCTTACTTGGATAGAAGTAAGTTTCTCTGTTCACTGTGAGAGAGGGAGTTTAGAGCAGCCTATCTCTCCCTGGAGGAGTGGTTTCAATCCAGAAATTAGTAGTTTATTGGCCATTTTGGGCTAATTTCTATCTCTTTCATTTCCCCGCTATAAAACCTGCATTTGTGAGGTTTTTGCGCTAGTATACAGCTCAGCAAGCTCCTGCCTGGTGCCCTGCAGAGTTTTACAGCAACAGAGAGACAAAAGAGAGACTTTGGTGTGATTAAGTGTAATTTTTTTTGCATTTTCTTGCTGCCTATAGCTAATTCCAACTAAAACACCAATTTGCTAGAGTTTCTGTGATTTAAAAAGCTTGTTTCAACTACATATTGTACTTATTTTACTGCCTGCACTTTAACAAAGTCATTTTTGTGTTTAAATTACCTCTTTAACTGTTGTAGGCTGCACACTCAAGTGTGATAGCCATTTCTGTGCATTTAAACAGTTTTTTTATTGTATCTGCTTTATCTTCAAAAAAATATATACTTGTTTTCCCAATTTTCTAAGCTAGTATATTGCAGTTTTCAGGTTAGTGCTGAATTTAGGGCTGTGTTACATGTTTCTGTGTTTGCCCATACCTTACTTGGATAGAAGGAAGTTTCTCTGTTCACTGTGAGAGAGGGAGATATGAACAGCCCATTTGTCCCAGGAAGAGTGGTTTCAGCCCAGAAATGAGTAGTTTATTGGCCATTTTGGGCTAATTTCTATCTCTTTCTTTTCCTTGCTATAACATCCACATTTGCAAGGTTTTTGTGCTAGTATACAGCTCAGCAAGCTCCTCCCTGGTGCTCTGCAGAGTTCTACAGCAGAAGAGAGACAAAAGAGAGACTTTGGAGTGATTAAGCATAACTTATCTGCATTTTCTTGCTGCCTATAGCTAATTCCAACTAAAACGCCAATTTTCTAGAGTTTCTGTGATTTAAAATGCTTGTTTCAACTACATATTGTGCTTATTTTACTGCCTGCACTCAAACAAAGTGCTTTTAGTGTTAAAATAACATGTTTAAATATTGCAGGCTACACACTCAAATGTGATAGCCATTTCTGTGCATTTAAAGTGTTTTTCTGATTGTATCTGCTTTATTTTCTGAAAATAAATACTTGTCTTCCCATGTTTCTAAGCTAGTATAGTGAAGTTTTCAGGTTAGTGCTGAATTCAGGGCTGTGTTACAAGTGTCTGTGTTTGCCTATACCTTACTTAGATAGAAGGAAGTTTCTCTGTTCACTGTGAGAAAGGAAGCTTTGAGCAGCCTAACTGTCCCTGGATGAGTGGTTTCAACCCCAAAATTAGTAGTTTATTGACCATTTTGAGCTACTTTCTATCTCTTCCTTTTCCCTGCTATAAAACCAACATTTGCAAGGTGTTTGCTCTTGTATACAACTCAGCAAGCTCCTGCCTGGTGCCCAGCAGACTTATACAGCAGCAGATAGACAAAAGAGAGACTTTGGAGTGATTAAGTATCATTTTTCTGCATTTTCTTGCTGCCTTTAGCTAATTCAACCTAAAACACAAATTTTCTAGAGTTTCTGTGATTTAAAAAGCTTTTTTAGCTGCATATTGCACTTATTTTACTGCCTGAACTTTAACAAAGTTGTTTTAGTGTTTAAATTACCTGTTTAACTGTTACAGGCTACACACTCAAGTGTGATAGCCATTTCTGTGCATTTAAAGTGTTTTTTTGATTGTATCTGCTTTTTCTGAAAAAAACAACAAAAATATATACTTGTTTTCCCTCTTTTCTAAGGCAGTATAGTCCAGTTTTTAGGTTAGTGCTGAATTCAGGGCTGTGTTACAAGTTTCTGTGTTTGCCCATACCTTACTAGGATAGAAGGAAGTTTCTCTTTTCACTGTGAGAGAGAGAGCTGTGAGCAGACTATCTGTCCCCTGATGAGTGGTTTCAGTCCAGAAATTAGAAGTTTATTGGCCATTTTGTGCTAATTTCTATCTCTTTCATTTCCCTTCTATAACACCCACATTTGCGAGGTTTTTGCACTAGTGTACAGCTCAACAAGCGCCTGCCTTGTGCCCTGCAGAGTTCTACAACAGCAGAGAGACAAAAGAGAGATTTTGGACTGATTAGGAATAATTTTACTGCATTTTCTTGCTGCCTTTAGATTATTCCACCTAAACACCAATTTTCTAGAGTTTCTGTGATTTAAAAAGCTTGTTTTAGCTGCATAGTGCACTTATTTTACTGCCTGCACTTTAACAAAGTTGTTTTAGTGTTTAAATTACCTGTTTAACTGTTGTAGGCTACACACTCACGTGTGATAGCCATTTCTGTGCATTTAAAGTGTTTTTTTGATTGTATCTGCTTTTTCTGAAAAAAACAACAAAAAATATATACTTGTTTTCCCTCTTTTCTAAGGCAGTATAGTCCAGTTTTTAGGTTAGTGCTGAATTCAGGGCTGTATTACAAGTTTCTGTGTTTGCCCATACCTTACTTGGATAGAAGGAAGTTTCTCTGTTCACTGTGAGAGAGGGAGTTTAGAGCAGCCTATCTCTCCCTGGAGGAGTGGTTTCAACCCAGAAATTAGTAGTTTATTGGCCATTTTGGGCTAATTTCTATCTCTTTGATTTCCCTGCTATAAAACTCCCATTTGTGAGGTTTTTGCGCTAGTATACAGCTCAGCAAGCTCCTGCCTGGTGCCCTGCAGATGTTTTACAGCAACAGAGAGACAAAAGAGAGACTTTGGCATGATTAAGTGTAATTTTTCTGTATTTTCTTGCTGCCTTTAGCTAATTCCACCTAAAATGCTGATTTTCTAGAGTTTCTGTGATTTAAAAAGCTTGTTTCAGCTACAAATTGTACTTATTTTACTGCCTGCACTTTAACATAGTTGTTTTTATGTTTAAATGACCTCTTTAACTGTTGTAGGCTGCACACTCAAGTGTGATAGCCATTTCTGTGCAGTTAAAGTGTTTTTTTTATTGTATCTGCTTTATCTTCAAAAAAATATATATATTTGTTTTCCCGCCTTTCTAAGCTAGTATATTCCAGTTTTCAGGTTAGTGCTGAATTTAGGGCTGTGTTACATGCTTCTGTGTTTGTCCCTGGAGTGGTT
>NC_056733.1:1808054408-1808081608 GCF_019279795.1 Protopterus annectens
AATGGGTTTTAAAAAAAAAACGGTTTACATTTTGCAAACAAAAAATTGGGCCATGACAGCCAACCAAACACATGTATTATTTTTTAATATATGCCAATGGCTAAATTATAGCCATTGGCATAAAAAATGTACAAAATATAAAATTAACTTTTAAATTTATATAGTCGCACTATCCTGGGGAAGGGAGGGCGGGCCCCAAAGGGGTTTCAGGAATATAAAAAAATATAGAAAAAAACCCAAATGAAACACATATCATGATTTCCCCATAATATCAATGGAGGCATGCTACACCATACTATGGCCAAGGTTGCTAAGGGGGGGTTTTACGTAGCTAGGAATTAGTAGGCAATGCCATGCAAATGAAAAGTAATAGTAAATTTCAGTTTCCCCCTGGTATAAGGATGCACCTCACAGCGTTATAACACCGGGTCCCCTTGAGATAAAGATGACATCAAGAGGGGGTGTGTCACCATTGCTGAAACTTGGGCATTGCAAAACCCGGTCTCCCCCTAGCTAGGCAAAGCTGCAGGATAGGGGTGTTGAACTGGCCATAGTTTGCTTAGCTGAAAAACACAAGGTAACTGAGTATGCATGTAAACGGAGATGAAAGTAAACCTGGTAAATGGGTACATGCTGAGCACTGCAGCTGAAACAGGAAGGATATAGGAAAGAAATAAGGAAATGCTGCAGAAATGAAATTGGAGTACAAATGACTAATTAACACCTGGAGCCTACATGGGCCATTGACAACAGCTAAAAACCAAGCAGCTCCCTGCAGAACAGGAAGGGGGGGGCTGTACTGCAAAGAAAACAGTAAAGTGTCAAAAAACAAAGCTGATATGCAGTATTCAGCTACAAGGCACATTTTGCGGGATGGGTAGGAAAGTACAAAACAAGAAAGAGGCAGGTGAATGCATGCCTGAAATGGGAGTCCGGGTCTAAAAGTGAATTAAAGGGCAACAGATTAATCAAGGCGGGGAAGTAGATCTCCACAAAAAGGCCCCCACACTTGCAGTACTCATTGCAAAACCCATAATTAAGACATGCTGAAGCTGGAATAGCACACACCCCCCTTTAGCAGCATCCATAGCACAATCTATAAAGTGTGAAAGAAACTCACACACATTTGTGTATTCCCATACACTCTGCACCAGTGGTGTATACAGACAGGGAACTTATTTTTGGGGGCTCCCTAGCTTTGATCCACCAGCATGTGTTGGAGACTGAAGGTGGTGTGGAGGATGATGCACGACCACCTCAGGCACCAGACCCAGGTAACCTACCAGGGGCTACATGATCTGGAGATAGTAGAGCATTACAGGGTGGACAGGGACATCCTACAGCAACTTGTGAGCTGTCCCGGCCACCCCCCAGACACAGAACAAACAGGGGGGAACCCATCCCAGTGGATAGAAGGTATGTGTAAGCCTGAAATATATACAGGTACCTTTCAAAGACCAACTGGGGATATCAGGGGGATCTCAGGCATCAGCATCCAGGGTACTACACCAGTTCCTGGATCCATGTTACCACATGCCAATGAGCACATATATTTCCCCAATGCAGGGGGGTTGGCCAGCAATATGCTTTTCCACCATGTAGAATACCCAGAGGTACTGGGTGCAATAGACTGCATGCACATACACATCAAGTCACCACCGTGAGAAGGGTACCTACATAAACTGCAAGGATACCCTCCATCAACTGCCAGGTCATGTGCAATGCCCAGGGCATTATCATGGATGTGGGGCTGGCAGCCCTGGAAGCTATCATGACCCCCAAATCTGGCATGCCTCACAGCTGTATCAGTTATTTGCCAGGGGACATCCCAAATGGCCACCTGGTGGGGATGGGCTATGCACTGGAACCGTGGATGATGACTCCCATCAGAAACGCACACACACCCATGCAGGAATGCCATAATAAGGCACACACAAAAACCAGAATCATCATAAAGTGTGTTGGGATGCTGAAATCAGGGTTTCCCTTGTTGGGACATATCTGGTGGAGCCTTCAGTACTTCAGGCACATGTGCCCACATCTTCATAAAGTGTGCCATGTTTCAAATATGGTTCAAAAAAGCTGCAGGGGACAGAATGGTGAAGGCCCTCACAGCCCACCACCATTGCCAAGGGCCCCACAGGCACAGAGGTATTTAGACCACGAACACCCTGAGCCAGCCCCAGTAGGCAGATGGGGGGGATGCCCATGCCTTGGCAAAAAGGGAATATAGCACACACACTGACAGTGTAGGCACCTAGGGGCTGACACCTTTCTCCACTGCACACACAGTAAAATGGATGGCACACACACAAGACTACCTGTAAATTGTCATGTATAGGCAGTCTACTGTGTGCATCCAACATAGGCAGCCCTCAACTATTGCCCCCCTGCCATTGGCACAAGGTAACAACACCTGAACAGTAAATTAAGCTATCAGCATATGCAGATACTGTATGTATAAATTCATAGGTAGGTAGCCAATTTCCAGAGGCCATTCATAAGCCCCGCCAAAATGTGTCAGCTTTTTCCCCCCCATTGATTCATTAACTGCCCCCCTGTGGAGCAGAGCCAATGGTGGGATCCCTGGGGGGCATTACTGTTCCCCCTCCACTCTTCAAGGTTTCTCTTGCAGAGTGTTAGTGAGGGGGTCTGTATAATGTAGTTAGGGGTGTTGTTAAATGGGGGGGTCTGTACAGGAAGCTGTCCCTCCAGCAACTTCCAGTTATTGTTGTGGCAAGGTTCAGCTCACTACAGGGGGTGGCTCACTGTGACATGGATTCCCATAGGTGGAGCATATCCATCAAGCCTGAGTTTGACATGGCTGTGTTGGCCAGCAAAATCATCTCTGGGGAAAAAAATGCCACTGAGTAAAGCAGGAGTTTATTCAGTCTGGCTGCATAGGCCATATGTTGGAGGCCAGTATTCCCTTTGAGGGACATTTGGGGGCCCCCAGCTGTTGGAAGTGTCTTCTGAGGTACATCCACATGGGTATTATACCCTATGATGGGACTGATGAGTTATGAGAAGGGCACTATAAAACCCCCCCGTATGTCTAGATGGGAATCCTTTAGTAATCAGATGGCCTACATAGAAGGAAACCTAACTACTTTGGGGATATGATTTTCAAAGGAGATCACTATCTACCCTTTGTCCCCAGATACCCCATTACCTCATCCGATTAAAGTGGCTGCCACTTATGTGTTAATATTTGGGGGCCAATTCCACAATGGAATGACCATGCAGTTAGTGGCACTTGGCTGGAGGCCCTTGGCACCCAGTGACATTTCAGGCCCCTTTAGGGGCTGTGTCAGCTGGTATCAATCATGGCTCCCAGTTGCAGTCATTGCCAAACATGGCTGGAGTCCACCTGTGTTTGCCTGTACCTCTGAGATGTATTGCCAAACAGTAGGGTCCCAGGACTGAGTCCTGGGGACACCAGTCAGACTGGTCAAGAGTTGGACCTGGAGACCATCCCATGGGGGTTCTGTGTGTAAGCCTTGGCAACCCAACCTGTGATGTATGGGTAATGTAGGCTGGTTTTTATCAATAATACCTGAGTGGGGCAGGTGTCAAAACCCTTTGGGGAGGTCCAGGTAGTATGTGTGAACCACCTCCCATCATCTAACATTTTTGACTGTATGTAAGCCAAACAGGTTCAGTAGGCATGAACTGCACTAAACCAAGCTGACCGGGGTTTTCCCCCGGAGGTTACCAATGTCTTTTTAATGAGTGCCATGAGGATAACCATACCATTGCAGACCAGGCTAGTCAGGCTTAGGGGGTGTAGTTACCATGGTCAGTTGTGATTCCACCTTGATGGAAATAAGACAATTGTATGGGCATGTACCCTTTGGGAGAGGCTGAGGCAGGAATGTTTAAATTGGTCAGGTTGTCAAGTTTGCAAGATGCAGCTAACATCTGCCTCCATGATGCTGTGTTCTGCTGTTAGAGGGGGCCATTTCCACCTGTGGTCTCTGATGTGGGATACTGTACCTTTGGGTAGTGTTGTGGGCTCTTTAGGGGTGAAGTATGCAAAAATGTATCTATAAGGATTTTGGACAGTAGGGTCAGATATTTTGTGCTATATTTCACTGCACAGTGCAAATCTGTGTGTCACCACATAGATCCTTGACATAGCCAAAGAAGGCTTTGTGGTTATTTTTTAATCCTGCATTTTTGCTGATGTTAGCCTTGGATGATGTCATGAGGGCCCCCTTAAACTAATAGTGGTCATGAATGTCTCCCCTTCAGGGGTTTTGGGTTTCTGGAACACTGTCCTACTTCTGTAGTATAGCCTGTTTATTGCAGAGGTCCACCAGACCATGCCCTTGTCTAGGGGGGTGAGTTTTGGGTTTACCAGTGATGGCATCCATACATCCTGTAGGTGTTTATGACTGCATTTGTAAATCTGTCTGTATCTTGAGCAGTGTTTCTTAGGGGGGAAACCCCCCCTTTTACTAGTAGTGTAAATTTAGCTGTAGGAAAGGTATACACTGTGGTTCAGGGGTGGGGAGATGCTTGGGTGTGGAAACAGTAAAAGTTCATGGTCAGATCTAACAGTGACTGGTTAACCTCTGCTGTATGCACCTTTTCCCATGTTGGTGATGACCACTTCTAGTATTTTCCCCCCTGTTAGGGATTACCACCTGATACAGGGCATATGGGGGATAAATTAAAGGAAGCTGGGCCTGGAAGTGAACTGGAGTAATTTTCCCCAGTTAATGGTATGGTAGTTGACATACCAATCCCGGGGTGTTTAGGACTTTTGTTCTCCACTGTCTCAGGTAGGTGGAGTGGAGGTCCTGGGTCATGGAGGTGATCTGAGGCCACTTTACAGTTGTGGCTGATGTTAGCTGCACATGGATGATCACAGAGGTATCATGCTCCCCCACTAACCTGGAGGTGGGTATCCCTGATAAATATACACCCCCTCCATGTCTGTTAATCCATGTTCTGTGGCTGAAATTTGGTATGGGTGTAGTCTGGCTGGTGTGCTTCAGGAGCCTTAAGACAGATGGTTACTGCACAGATGTTGATGTTGTCCATCCTGAGGAGTGCTGTGAGTGCATGCATGTTGTGATCCCAACCCCGGTGTTGAGTAGCATAACCCTCATTGAATCTGTATTTTCTTTTTTTGGAGCTGGTATTCACCTTAGACTCTCCTAAATAGGCACCATGAAAATAGCCTTGGGGATTTCAAAGCCTAACACAATAGGCGGTATGGTATCATTGCATGTGTTCCCCCTTGTGCTTGTTTTCATCTTGTAGGTAACCAAACAAAGAAAGCCTTAAACTACAAGTTTTTCTTCCAAGATAGGCTTTTTGGGGTGACTAGTATCAGTGTTCTTTTGTTCTTGCTGAACTTAACTGTTTCCTGACTACATGGTGATTTTCACTGTATATTGTGATCTGGGGCTGTTTATTCACATTTATGGCTGTGATGGCCTGCACATTAGAGGTTCACAGATAGCCTTACCATCTGCCCAAGGGCAATTGGCATAGCTACAGTGTTTGGCTTTCCCCGCACCATTGATGAAGTAACTGAGCCTCTGTCAACATAGCCAAAAGCACCAGGCAGAGTTTAATGTAAGACTGGGGTTTTGAAATACACTTAGTGATTTAAAGAGGGCATGTTAATGTGACAAACACCATTCAATTATATATATATATATATATATATATATATATATATAAAACACATATAAAATATATATATATAAATATATTTATATATATATATTTATATATATATATATATATATAAATATATATTATTTATATATATATTTTATTATATATATATATATATATATTTATATATATAATATATAATATTTTAAAAAAATAATTTTAAAATTATATTATAATAATACACACACACAAACAAATGCAACAATAAGGTTTTATCAATAACATACATAGCAAAACACATTTTAAAACAAATTTAATTAAATATGAAGAATTTAAAACACTATTCAAAATTTTTTACACAGTACCAAAAATCAAGGCTAAATACCTGCAGAAAAACAAGAAGCTTTTATTTTGCAAAATTTTTTTTCATTCATGTATTAAAGGATTCAAGGACTAAAAGTACCTGCATGCTATACAAACATTAAACCTTTAAAAATCAGCCCGCAATTTCCCTTATTACCCCTAAGAATTTCATAGGAAAGAACACCCACCCATTAAAGGTTTTATAAAATTTAACACCTGCATGTGCTATGTCAAAACATCACCAAACCAAAATAAATTAAACAATAATACGTAACCAAACCAATTTTTCAACACTGTACCCCTAAATTTTTAACATACCCGGAACAAAAATAAAAATGGAAATAGGTTTAACAATTGAAAAGTGCATGTAAATTTTTAACTAATAATTTAGGGGGGGAAATTTTCCCCAGGAATTTAAATTGTTTCCACAGTTGCAATAAACCCCAAAAAATATGTCTGGTAAGCACACTGAAACCCCTAACAATATGCATATATGCATTGAGCTGGTCAAACAATTTATAAACATATGCAGAAGAAAGGTATAGACAAATGAAAAAAGTAGCAATGTTCAAAAAACAGAAACTCACATTTAGACCAAATCCTAGGCATTAATATATTACTGTTGCCCCATACAGCTGTTGCAATAGATTCCAAAAAACCCTTTTACACTGTCTTCCTCACAAGTAAGGCAAAAAATTTCCCCAAGGGTACTCAGTTATACTCCACTGTAGCCATGGTATTCTAAGGCAGTAGCATGCAGCTGATGTGCATGAAAGCTAGGAACACCAATTGGTCATCGATAACATGTTACTGATCTGTAACTAAAAAAGGTTGCCTTGTACATTCAAACCATCTGTATCTACCTGGACAGCAAAAAACTGAAAAAAAATGCCCAAAATAGTCAATCACCTTTACTAAAAAGGGATGTATAACATGTAATATATCTGTTTGTAGTACCTTTATAAAATTACAGTGTAATCAGATATAGTGGAAATCTATCTTGTAGTGATGTATTGTTGAGCAGTAGTAATGCTTGTAGTATTCTTTTTGTACTGCTGTAGGTCAGGCAAATAAACAAGGGGTGATATGGGCTTGGCCCCCTCCCCGCCACTGTCAGTGTCAGGATTGGTCCAACAAGTATGTGCTATAAAATAGTATATGTATATATTGTAAATAAATGTATGGGTGTTAATAAGATGAACATGTTAAAGGTCTTATCCAAAAAGGTGTGCAGGGGATTTTCAATAATTTTGTAATGTACAGAAGGCAGATCTGTATTCTATTCACATAGGTTCTTTTTGTTATCAAACAGTAGTTTTTCTATTGGCAATTACAATACCCTTCAGGATACATAGCATTTGTATTCATCTGAAGTTTACAGCATGATAGCAAAGATAATTGGAAGAGCCCGGAACTATCCATTCACATAACACATGTAATATCCACCTCCTAGTTAAGCAAAACAGCTGTGCATTTTACATGTTATGCAAATGTTTAGTGACCCTTGTTAAAGGGGTGGGCCAAATGGCTATGTGCACACCTACATAAATGGATATTGAGAGTAGACACACTGGTTGAACTACCAGGTTTGTGTAGCCCCAAACCCCATTGCCAACCCCAAAAATGCCTGCACAAAAAAGTGCACAGCACAAAAGAAACAGTTGTATATCTTTAACTCCAAAACTGCAAAGGGAAGATGTAAACAGCTGCCCATGTTATGCTCATGGTGATGGCTAATTGATTATATCCATCATGTTGATAGTGGCATCAGAGTCTATTGTAATGACTCTGTTTGAGTACATAAATAAATGTCTGCAGACATCAAAGCACAGAACAACCCTAAGGAGTTCATGAAGCCTGAGCCAGGTGCATGAAAACTATAAAGCGTCGACATTCTAACACCAAAGATGGCCACCGAGCAATTCAGGTCACGAGCTGTTTCCAGGTGCACTACCTGCATATGCTATGCCTGCACAACTCCAAAGCCTTGGCATGCTGGTATTATCCCATGTGCAGCAGTGTAGCATGCAAATGAAGGTATGTAGCGATTCAGGAAGTGGTGCAGTTGTAGTGTAAGCATGCAGAAATGTAAACCGTAGAAAACGGTTTACATTTTTGCAAACATAAAATTAGAGCCATGACAGCCAACCAAACACATGTATTATATTGTTAATATATGCCAATGGCTAAATGTATAGCCATTGGCATAACAAAACATGTACAAAATATAAAATTGACATTTAATGTATATAGTCGCACTATCGCGATGTGGAGCCAAGAGGCAGCTGATGTAAAGCGCAGCGGGATACTTGAGCAGGAATATATAAAAATATAGAATAAAACCGCAATGAAACACATATCATGATTTCCCCATAATACTCAATGGTAGGCATGCTACACCATACTCATGGCACAAGGTTTGCTAAGGGGCAGTGACAGTGTTATGCGCAGTAGCTAGGAATTAGTAGGCAATGCCATGCAAATGAAAGGAGTAATAGTGAATTGCAGATTCCCCGCTGGTATAAGGATACACCTCACAGCGTAGCGTTATAACACCGAGGTGTGCCCTTGAGATAAAGATGACATCAAGAGAGGGGTGTGTCACCATTGCTGTAAGCATACTGGAGCATTGCTAAACCGGTCTGCCCCTAGCTAGGCAAAGCTGCAGGATAGGGGTGTGTTGAACTGGCCATAGCTATGCTTAGCTGAGAATACACAAGGTAACTGAGTATGCATGTGAACGGAGATGGAAACGTGGGTAAACCTGGTAAATGGGTATGCATGCTGAGCACTGCAGCTGAAACAGGAAGGATATAGGAAAGAAATAAGGAAATGCTGCAGCAATGAAATTGGAGTACAAATGACTAATTAACACCTTGGAGCCTACAATGGGCCATTGACAACAGCTAACAAGGCTGCAAGCAGCTACCTGCAGAAAAGGGAAGGGGAGGGGCTGTACTGCAAAGAAAACAGTAAAGTGTCAAAGCAGAACAAAGCTGATATGCAGTATGTCAGCTACAAGGCACATTTTGCTGTGAATGGGTAAGGAAAGTACAAAACAAGAAAGACGGCAGGTGAATGCATGCCTGAAATGGGAGGGGGGGTCCAAGTCTAAAAGTGAATTAAAGGGCAACAGATTAATCAAGGCAGGGAAGTAGATCTCCACAGTAAAGGCCCCACACTTGCAATACTCATTGCAAAACCCATAATTAAGACATGCTGAAGCTGGAATAGCACACACCCACTTACATTAGCAGCATCCATAGCACAATGCTATAAAGTGTGAAAGCAACTCACACACATTTGTGTATTCCCATAAACTCTGCACCAGTGGTGTATACAGACAGGGAACTTATACATGTTAGGGGCTGTCATAGCTTTGATCCACCAGCATGTGTTGGAGACTGAAGGTGGTGTGGAGGATGATGCACATGACCACCTCAGGCACCAGACCCATGGTAACCTACCAGGGGCTACATGATCTGGAGATAGTAGAGCATTAAAGGGTGGACAGGGACATCCTACAGCAACTTGTGAAGCTATGCCGGCCACACCTCGGAGCCAGAACAAACAGAGGCGAACCCATCCCTGTGGATACGAAGGTATGTGTAAGCCTGAAAATATAAGCTACAGGTACCTTTCAAAGACCAACTGGGGATATCATGGGGATCTCTCAGGCATCAGCATCCAGGGTACTACACCAGTTCCTGGATACCATGTTACCACATGCTAATGAGCACATATACTTCCCCCGAATGCAGGAGGAGTTGGCCAGCAATATGCGTCTCTACCACCATGTAGCAGAATACCCAGAGGTACTGGGTGCGATAGACTGCATGCACATACACATCAAGTCACCACCCGGTGAGAAGGGTAGGCACTACATAAACTGCAAGGGATACCCCTCCATCAACTGCCAGGTCATGTGCAATGCCCAGGGCATTATCATGGATGTGTGTGCTGGCAGCCCTGGAAGCTATCATGACTCCCATATCTGGCATGCCTCACAGCTGTATCAGTTATTTGCCAGGGGGGACATCCCAAATGGCCACCTGGTGGGGGATGCCGGCTATGCACTGGAACCGTGGATGATGACTCCCATCAGAAATGCACACACACCCATGCAGGAATGCCATAATGAGGCACACACACAAACCAGAATCATCATAAAGTGTGTGTGTGGGATGCTGAAATCATGGTTCCGTTGCTTGGACATATCTGGTGGAGCCTTACAGTACTCTTCAGGCACATGTGCCCACATCTTCATAATGTGTGCCATGTTACAAAATATGGTCCTGCAGAAACAGCTGCAGCAGGGACAGAATGGTGAAGGCCCTCACAGCCCACCACCATTGCCAAGGGCCCCACAGGCACAGAGGTATTCAGACCACGAACACCCTGAGCCAGCCCCAGTAGGCAGATGGAGGCATGCCAAGTATGCCCATGCCTTGGCAAAGAGGGAACGTATAGCACACACACTGACAGTGTAGGCACCTAGGGACTGACACCTTTCTCCAGCTGCACACACACAGTAAAATGGATGGCACACACAAGACTACCTGTAAATTGTCATGTATAGGCAGTCTACTGTGTGCATCCAACATAGGCAACCCTCAGCTATTGCAGGTATTAACACACAACTGCCATTGGCACAAGGTACATCAACACCTGAACAGTAAATTAAGCTATCAGCATATGCAGATACTGTATGTATAAATTCATAGGTAGGTACTTAGCCAATTGCCAGAGGCTATTCATAAGCCCAGCCAAAATGTGTCAGCTTTTGACACCCCATTGATTCATTTACTGCCCCTCTGTGGAGCAGAGCCAATGGTGGGATCCCTGGGGTGCATGTACTGTTCCCTATCCACTCTTCAAGGTTTCTCTTGCAGAGTGTTAGTGAGGGGCTCTGTATAATGTAGTTAGGGATGTTGTTCCAAAGTGTGGGGAGTGTCTGTAACAGGAAGCTGTCCCTCCAGCAACTTCCAGTTATTGTTGTGGCAAGGTTCAGCTCACTACAGTGTGTGGCTCACTGTGACATGGATTCCCATAGGTGGAGCATATCCATCAAGCCTGAGTTTGACATGGCTGTGTTGGCCAGCAGAGATCATCTCTGGGTAAATAAGATGCCACTGAGTAAAGCAGGAGTTTATTCAGTCTGGCTGCATAGGCCATATGTTGGAGGCCAGTATTCCCTTTGTCGAGGTACATTCGTGGACCCCTCAGCTGTTGGAAGTGTCTTCTGAGGTACATTCCACATGGGTCATTATACCCTATGATGGGACTGATGAGTTATGAGCAACGGGGCACTATAACCCCACTATAACCCCAGTATGTCTAGATGGGAATCCTTTAGTAATCAGATGGCCTACATAGAAGGATATCCTAACTACTGTGGAGATATGACTGTCAAAAGGGAGATCACTATCTATCTTAGTCCCCAGATACCCCATTACCTCATCCGCATTAAAGTGGCTGCCACTTATGTGTTAATATGTGGGTGCCAATTCCACAATGGAATGACTATGCAGTTAGTGGCACTTGGCTGGAGGCCGTGTCATTGGCACCCAGTGACATTCTCCATGAGGCCCGTTGAGGGATGTCTGTGTCAGCTGGGGTATCAATCATGGCTCCCAGTTCGCAGTCATTGCCAAACATGGTATGCCGTAGTCCACCTGTGTTTGCCTGTACCTCTGAGATGTATATTCCAAACAGTAGGGATCCCAGGACTGAGTCCTCGGGGACACCAGTCATGACTGGTCAAGAGTTGGACCTGGAGACCACGAGTCGTACCATGTGGGTTCTGTGTGTAAGCCCATTGGCAACCCAACCTGTGATGTATGGGTGAATGTATGGGCTGGTGTGTTTATCAATAATACCTGAGTGGGGCAGAGTGTCAACAGCCTTGGCGAGGTCCAGGTAGTATGTGTGAACCACCTCCCCCATCATCTAACATCTTCGAGACTGTATGTAAGACGTCAAACAGGTTCAGTAGGCATGAACTGCACTCAGCCAAGCTGACCTGGGTTGGGTCACGTGTTCAGAGGTTACCAATGTCTTTCTTAATGAGTGCCATGAAGAAGCGAACCATACCATTGCAGACCAGGCTAGTCAGGCTTATGGGGTGATAGTTACCATGGTCAGTTGTGATTCCACCTTGATGGAGTGGAATAACCGTTGACACCCGCCATTGTATGGGCATGTAGCCTTTGGAGAGGCTGAGGCAGGAATGCTTAATTAGGTGGGGGGCAGGTTGTCTTGTATAGTTTGCAAGATGCAGCCTGGGTGAACATCTGCCTCCACTGATGCTGTGTTCTGCTGTTAGAGAGGGCCATTTCCACCTGTGAGTCTCTGACTTGTGGGATACTGTACCTTTTGGGTAGTGTTGTGGGCTCTTTAGAGGGTGAAGTATGCACAAAATGTATCTATAAGGATGTTGGCGATAGCAGTAGGGTCAGCATATTTTGTGCTATATTTCACTAGCACAGTGCAAATCTGTGTGTCACCACATAGATCCTTGACATAGCCAAAGAAGGCTTTGTGGTTATCTTTTGAATCCTTGCGTATTCTCCTGCTGATGTTAGCCTTGGATGATGTCATGAGGGACCTACGTATCATACTAATAGTGGTCATGAATGTCTGCCCTTCATGGGATTTGCTGTGTGTCTGGAACACTGTCCTACTTCTGTAGTATAGCCTGTTTATTGCAGAGGTCCACCAGACCAGTGTCTTGTCTAGGAGGAGTGAGTCTTGCTTTACCAGTGATGGCACGATCCATGCATCCGTGTAGGTGCTTATTGACTGCATTTGTAAATCTGTCTGTATCTTGAGCAGTGTTTCCCCTTAGCGTGGGGGTTGTGAAATCCCCCACCCCTGTTACTAGTAGTGTAAATTTAGCTGTAGGAAAGGTATACACTGTGGTGTCAGTGGGTGGGGGAGATGCTTGGGTGTGGAAACAGTGAATAGTTCATGGTCAGATCTAATCAGTGACTGGTTAACCTCTGCTGTGATGCACCTGTTGCCCATGTTGGTGATGACCACTTCTAGTAGTTTCCACCCCATGTTAGGGAGGTTACCACCTGATACAGGGCATATGAGGTGATAAATTCAAGGAAGCGCTGGGCCTGGAAGTGAGTACTGGAGTAAGTTTCCCAGTTAATGGTATGGTAGTTGACATCGACCAATGCCAGGGTGTGCATTAGGACTGTCATGTTCTCCACTGTCTTCAGGTAGGTGGAGTGGAGGTCCTGGGTCATGGATGGTGATCCGTAGCAGGCCACATTACAGTTGTGGCTGATGTTAGCTGCACATGGATGATCACAGAGGTATCATGCTGCCCCACTAACCTGGAGGTGTAGGTATCCCTGATGAATCTGGATACAGCCCCTCCATGTCTGTTAATCCATGTTCTGTGGCTGAAATATATGGTATGGGCTGTAGTCTGGTATTCCTGGTGTGCTGTCAGGAGCCTTAAGACAGATTTTGGTTACTGCACAGATGTTGATGTTGTCCATCCTGAGGAGTGCTGTGAGTGCATGCATGTTGTGATCCCAACCCCTGGTGTTGAGTAGCATAACCCTCATTGAATCTGTTATTGTGCTCTTTATGGAGCTGGTATTCACCTTCGAGACTCTCCTAAATTAGGCACCATGGGGGCACCAATAGCCTTGGCCAGTATTTCAAAGCCTAAGGCTGACATATAGGCCGGTATGGTATCATTGCATGCATGTTCCCCATATGTGCTTGTTTTTCATCTCCCCTGTAGGTAATCTGCTTGTAAGCAATAGAAAGCCTTAAACGTATACAAGTCTTCTAACTTCCAAGATAGGCTTTTGGAGTGACTATGTATCAGTGTTCTGTGTGTTCTTGCTGAACTTAACTGTTTCCTGACTACATGGTGATTTCTCACTGTATATTGTGATCTGAAGGTCTGTTTATTCACATTTTATGGCTGTGATGGCCTGCACATTAGAGGTTCACAGATAGCCTACTACCTATCTGCCCAAGGGCAATTAGAAGCATAGCTACAGTGTGTTGGCTTTCCCTGCACCATTGATGAAGTAACTGAGCCTCTGTCAAGCATAGCCAATGAAGCAATTCCAGGCAGAGTTGCTAGAAGCTGTTGAAGACTGGGGTTGTGAAGGGTGATAGGGGCACTTAGTGATTTAAAGAGGGCATGTTAATGTGACAATTCAACACCATTCATATATATATATATATATATATATATATATATATATATATATATATACACACACACACACATATATATATATATATATATATATATATACATAAATATATATGTGTATATATATATATATATATATATATATATATATATATATATACATAAATATATTTATATGTATATGTGTATATATATATATATATATATATATATGTGTATATATATACATATATGTGTATATATATATATATATATATATATATATATATATATATATATATATATATGTACACACACAAACATACATGTCTGTAGACAGCATCCGAAGTGGTTATATCTGAGTATAACATTGACAATAGCAATCACACATTCCGCCCCCCCCCCAAACAATATGAACTTAACATATGAAGAGTATATGCCAATACACTATTACAAATATGTTCTATGGACACAGTCACCAACACAACTGCAATGGCTGCAAATATCCATGACAGAAATACACAGACAGCTTTTATTTTGCAAAGCTTTATTTCATTCCGATGTATTGCCAAAAGGATTCAAGGACTAAAAGTACCTGCATGCTATACAGGAAGCATTTAATAGTGCCTTAATGAATCAGCCTGCAATTACCATAGTATTAGTCCAATAAGGGATAGGTGTTCACATAGGGAAAGAACACCCACACACATATAGACGTTGTATAAAAGGGGTTCCTACACACCTGCATGTGCTATGTACACTCACAACATCTACCCCACAACCAAAATAATTACATCAATACATACTGTCATACCATAACCAATTATTCAACATCTGTACAACATCGGCTGAAATTTTAACATACCTGGACACAGACACACTAACATGGCCCTATGTGAAATAGTTGCCTTTATACAATTGAACAGCTGCTGATGTAACAGGGTTTGTATGAACTAATCATGTTTCAGTGGGCTGAAAGGTTCATACACCAGGAAGTGTTACCAAGTACTGATTATCAGCACAGTATGATACGCAGTAACACCAAACTAAATATGTCTGGTAAGCACACTGTTAACCCCCTAACATTATATGCATAGCTATGCAGCCTTGAGCTGGTCAAACAACCTGGCTTGACTGAAACATATGCAGAAGTATTAGGTATAGACAAACCTTGCAAAAGTAGCAATGTTCAGAAATATAACAGTAGTACTCACATTTAGACCAAATCCTCTAGGCATTACATGCAGTATATTACTGTTCGTCTCCATACAGCTGTTGCAATAGATTCCAAACAACACTTCTACACTGTCTTCCTCACAAGTAAGGCAAAGAGATAATGCCCAAGCAGAGTACTCAGTTATACTCCACTGTAGCCATGGTATTGGCTAAGGCAGTAGCAGTGCAGCTGATGTGCATGTACTTAGCTACTTAGGAACACCAATTGGTCATCGAGATAGCACATGTTACTGATCTGTAACTATAAAAGGTTGCCTTGTCCCACATTCAAACCATCTGTATCTACCTGTAGGACAGCACAAAACACTGAAAGACGAACTGAAAACGAGTATTATACTAGTCAATAACACCTCCGGTTACTAAGAAGGTATGTATAACATGTAATATATCTGTGTTTGTAGTACCTGTACTATAAGAATTACAGTGTAATCAGTGCATATAGTGGAAATATCTATCTTGTAGTGATGTATTGTTGAGCAGTAGTAATGCTTGTAGTATTCTATGTGTGTACTGCTGTAGGTCGCACGGCAAACTCCGCATACATCACAAGGGATGATATGGGCTTGGAACCCACCAATTCGCTTCCAGCCACTGTCAGTGTCAGGATTGGTCCAACAAGTATGTGCTATAACAGGGGATAGTATATGTCGATATATTGTAACAGTCGACATATGTATGGGTGTATAAGTAAGATGAACATGTTAAAGGTGGGCTTATCGTGCAAATATGGTGTGCATTGTGGAATATTTTGCCAATAATTGTGTAATGTACAGTATTGTAGGCAGATCTGTATTCTATTCTACATAGCAGTTCTGTTATGTTATACAAACAGTAGTTATGTCTATTGGCAATTACAATACTCAGTTGCAGGATACATAGCATTTGTATTCATCTGACAGTTTATCAGCATGATAGCAAAGATAATTGGAAGAGCCAGGTAACTATCCATTCACATAACACATGTAATATCCACCTCTCTAGTATCGTTTGCAAGCAATAACAGCTGTGCATGTGTACATGTTATGCAAATGTTTAGTGACCCTTGTTACAGGGCTGGGCCAAATGGCTATGTGCACACCTACATATAGTGGATATTGAGAGTGCAGACACACTGGTTGAACTACCAGGTTTGTGTAGCCCAACCTCTTATTGCCAACCTAACAGATGCCTGCACGTACTGTATGTAAGGTAGTGCACAGCACTAGTAATGAAACAGATTGCATATCATCTTTAACTCCAGAGTAACATCTGCAGTAGGAGTGTAAGATGTAGGAGACAGCTGCCCATGTGTAATAGCCGCATCATAGGTGATGGCTCGCACGATCTGATTATATCCTGATCATGTTGATAGTGGCATCAGAGTCTATTGATATATGACTCTGTTTGGAGAGTGGGTGTCTGTGTCCAACAGAGCTCATGGTCCTGGTGGATATGTGAGTACATACCCAGAGAAGGAAACAGACCTGTAGACACTTGCATCATCTGTAATCAACTAACAGGATGTGTTGTGCTTCTCAGAGGAGGACTGCTTGCTAAGGGTAGCTACAATGTTTCTGTAATAGCCAGTGTTGTCATGTCCATAACACAAATATTTGCATGTGAGCATCACTGTCTAAAACATCTTCAAAGGCAATATGTAAGCTAAATACAGTACTTGATTTTTATAATGCTGACTGCTCATACAGGCATGTCCACTAGTCAGCTACTGGTGTTTACTAATGTCAGCTTTGTGTATGTGGCCATCCTGGGGGAATGTAATCTCTATGCCATGTACACTGCCAAACCCACCTAACACCACACCCCACACATTGTTTGGAATGCAGCTACAGGGGTAAGCTGGAAGGCAGCCCAGTCTACAGCCATGACTGGACTGTACAGTCATGAGGTGTAGGTTAACACATGCAGCTCCTCAATACAACCAACACATACCCTTACCAGAACACAGTAAGGACACCCACACACACTACCAGAAATCACACACATTCACAGACGTGTCTAAGTATCTGGCCAAACAAGTGACCCACCAGGCAGGAAGAGACAGACACCGAAATGAACAAACTGTATGACATAGTTTGCATAATTGTGCCACACCTCTGAACATGTGACTGGAAACATACCCAACAGTACTCATTTGTGAATGCAAACTCTAGCACTATGTTACACACCAACCTATACAAGGGCATACATACTGTCAGCTGCCTGTCTGCTATGATTAGCCACATACTCATACACTCAGACCACCTTTTGAACTATACACATGGCTCTGGCATATTCCATGTTGTTGTGCAGGACCTGTGATGCAGTAGCCTGGACTGCATGGAAACACATGTAGGAACTGTCAGGCCTTGTAGCCCATGCAGGTATGTCCCAAAGCCTGGGTAGCATTCTGCCACTGTCCAAAATGATACTGCAGTACAGGGACAAAAGGATTGTATTCCACAATTGTCTAGTGTAGTGGTGCATGTCAAAGGGTATCCAGTATCTGTCATCCTGGGATAACATGGTTGACAGACCATGATGCTTTGCCAGACAAGGCCTGCACCTGTCACCCCTGGGAATCTGGATACTGCCTAGGGCTCATGCTTCCCCAATAGTGGCTTCATCATGCACGGTTCAAGTGAAGGTCCACTGCTGTTACAGGAACAGCCAAGCAATAAACTGCGGGTCTCGCTACACAATGATACATGTCAGAAACACTATATGGACACACATATGTCAATCCCTAACATGGCGAACATATCTGTGCAGTGACTGAGACATGTTTCAATGCTCCGGAGAGTACACCTGCATGACCATGTTATAACACATACCTCACCTCTTGCCCATTATCCTTTATTGGAACACATGGGCCGCAGGTGTGTCCATATTCCTGAAGGATATGTACACCCCCCACACTAGTTGCACTTGCATAACATCAGATGCATTATGCTGAGAAACGTGGAATTCAAAATGCACCTTGAGACAGATCACCCACCAGGCCATGGACTTCCCAACTGTCATACTGTGCTGTAATGGGGAAGACTAGGTCTGAGACAGAACCATAATAATGGCTACTCTCAACTATTTCATTTTGAACTGGGAAGACTCCTCATGTACCAACACCTGTGCTCAGTGCATGTTGGATTCCATTGACCCCACTGACCTGGATCACAGTAGTCACACAAACAGGGCTAACAGTATGCTACACATAGTTAGTCTCTAATGCCAATGTTATGTTTCCTAAGAGCAGAGTGGTGACTGTCATGGCACCCATGCAGATGGACAATGCATGTGCAAATGCTGAATCCTACACAAATGAACCTTAAGCAGTCACATATGTGCAGTGCATGTGCCATTGAAACAGAACCAGGATTAAACCCAACACAAACAAGAAGGCAAACTGGTGGTACCATGGTTTAAACTGTACCACATAAGGTAGTAACTGTTGCAAGAGTGAACACACATAAGTGTAGGTGATCCCTGGTCAGCCTCAGTAAGATGCAGATACACCATATAAAATCACGCAAAGCTACTGTGAAACTAATCAGCCACATATCATGAGGCCAAGCACAGAGCATTCTACAGCTGTGTCATTAATCATAATGGCAACAACAAGACCTGCCGTGCTGCACAGCACTATGGATGGGAAGTACTGTACCTACAGAAATAGCACCCGTTCATCCAGATAGGGTCTTGGAGAACCTAAACCCACTCTCACCTCCCCCCCAACAGGTACACTTAGTAATATATCCATGTACACTATAGGGCCCCTGTACTAACGACTATGCAGGTACAAGCTGCACTCTCTAAAGCCATACATACAGCTTTCATGGGACATACCAACATCCCAGTGTGTATCCTACACAAATGTAAGAACATTCAGCTATCCACATACACATCATGTTCAATCATAGCTCCATGTCAGGCTGTGTACACACCAAATGGTGCACAGCAACAGTTATCACACCCCACATGGGACATAGTGCACAACTACCCTGCTGAGTCTGATCTGTACGGCCATGAACCATGATCAATGTATTTGATGTACTCAGTACAGATGTAGATGACAGTAGGGTTGATTAACACTGCATATCATGACCTTGCCACGTCACAGGACACCATCACCCATACTGTGTTCCAGCTACACTCAGTAAACTAGGTGTATATTCTTATGTCACAGGAGTGATTGGCAACTGGACTGCTGGCAGAACCAACACTACAGAAGGTGTCTGACTAATACACGCACATCAAATCAGTGCCAGCCACAGTAATACAGGGGTCATTCCTGGTACTCCCCCTCTTTGTTATCTATACCACACAGACTAACACAGAAGGCATCAGCCTATTGATGTTTGCAAATGACTATGAACTAGGAGCAATAGTCGACTTGTGTGCTGCATTCAACATACAGAAGGGCCTTAGTGTGTCAGATGTGTGGTGTGTGATGTATGGCTATAATCTGACAGCTAAGTATTGCTTTGTCATCCCCTATGTTACAAACCCTGTACCCATTAACTACCACTAAGGCAGCGGTCAACATAATGGCAACTGTGTGTATAGGATGCAGCTGGACAGTACTTTCCTTTGATAGTTACTTCACCACAAAAAACAGGTAGTCATATGTGGCACCCCAAATCATGACAGGGTGCCATCCACGAATATAGAGATAACTGCTCAGCCATACTCAACACCCATGTGACCCATAATAGATCACATATTTCCTTTAAGGATTATTGCCCATGTGTAGATGTCCTACACTGCCCTTTCAAATCCCTAGCTGCACTATGTAGCATGTAGCCTACCCTGAATAAAGCCATGTCCAACCCTGAGGTATTGGACATGCTACACTTAACACATCCTGATCCAAAATAAACACATACGTCATGAACATCCATCTTTCTAGTGCAAGGATCACAACATGCCTGACAGATCTCTGTCCCATACACTTAACATACTCTTGCCATACTATGCATCCCTGTCCAGCGAAGCTGCACATTGCCCCTCTCTGTGACATGGTGTAATGACCGCATACCAAATATATCAGTAACCATGTGTATCAGTTCTGTGGCACTGCTTGAACTGGCCACTGAAACTTACCTGTCTGTTGCCTACAGCTATGTAACCTGTCTGCCTAGGCTCATAAATGGCCCAGGGCATATAGCCTACTAGATCACTATGACCATACATGCTATAGTTGATATTCAACCCTGCAAATACCATCAGGCTAGCTATTGTCCCATGTGTTACATATGTGCAACACAGGCAATACATGGCAGGATGCTACACAGCTGTACAGTGCCATGTAGCTGTTTATGGCAAAACACATACATGCTTGCAAGTATGCAGGGTCACAGGTCATGTCCCTAACGGCTATGTATGACTATATATGTGACATATAGACAGCAGTAAGGTTGATTGCACTAATGTGAACACATCCAGTCATCTGCTGATAGGTAAAGACACCAGTACAGGCAAACAGACATGCCCACGTCAAGACAATATCCACATGGTGTATGAGCAATGTCATGACTTGACGCACACATATATGGTGATAACATCACATCACCAGTAGGTGTCAAATGTGTGTGACTTATCTATATCAGTGGTGTTAGTGTCATGTAGATTTGCAAAGATGTATCAGGGACCTGGGGACCCAAGTTGACAGTAACCTCTCTTTTGACACTCACATTGCCAAAGTGGTTAGGAAGACCTTCTACATTGCCCACCTGATCATGAAGGGATTCACATCCAGATCAGGAGAGGTCATTTTACCCCTGTACTCTTCACTTATCAGACCAATGATTGAGTACAACGCCCCATTCGGAATGTACCTTACCCGACACCTGCAGCAGTTGGAAAGACCCCAAAAGTTCCTCACCAAAAGGATAAAGGGCTCAAACATATGCCATATGATGCCGACTGAAGAAACTCAGCTCTATTCATGGCATACCGCCTGCTCAGAGGTGATCTGTGTCTGACATACAAAGCCCTGTCCATACCGGAATTAATGGACATGCCCCCCCCCCAAAAATCCATATCCACCACAGCCACGAGAGCAAGAGACTTAAACCTCAACACGGATATAAATACAGGATGTGCTGGAGGGACAGATTCATCACCCAGAGACTCCCTACACTATGGAACAGAATCCCAGTCCATGTGAGGCAGAGCACCTCACTGACTCTGTTCAAGAGAAATCCTGACGAGTGGATGGGAGATCGTAGGTTTACCCCGGGAATCATCTCTGTGTCACTGCTGGACAGAGGCACAGCAAACTAATGGGTATAGTATTCTCATTCTAAGGGGTGGTGAAAGCCACACACACTCTGGCTAGGCTTATAAATGCCCTAGGGCAGATAGCCTAGTATGAACCTATGAACCTATGAACCTATGTAATCTTAATAAATGTGATGCACATGTATGTTCAGCTGTACTGCTGTACTTCTCAGTGAGTTACTGTGACCTGTCTCCATCATTATGTCTTCCAGGTTTGCCATGTAGCAGACTGCCGGAGTAAAGCTGCTTGGAGGATGAGGTCCTCATCCCATACCTCCTCAACAACCACACAATGCTCTTCAGCCGTGTGCCACAGGATGCACAGCAGTGGGATGCCCCGTGAGGGGAACTCTGCAGGAGGGTAAATGATTGTTGATGGTCACAATTGCATGTATCAGCAGGTGCACCAACACTGCACTGACCTCATAAGATGGGCGAAACGGCGTACTAATGCAATCACCAGAGAACAAGGTGCAACAGGTGGGGGGGCCACTCACCCAGCCCCCACTAACACTTATCAAGGAGCTACTGGCCAACCTGGGGACACCTGCAGACCTCCATCCACAAGCTTTAGCTGGTATTGTGAAGGTGGTTGTATCTCAACCACCGAGCCTGGAGTTGCCTGGTAAGTCACTACTGCACATAAAACACAACTATATTTCACATAGTTGCATGTGTCACTGCACAATATGCAATGTAACATCATATGCAAGGCATGTATGCACACATGCCACATACTATAGTCTGCTACTCTATATATGCACAGATGTGCATACTCCATAGTATAGTGTATTTATTTATTTAATTATTTATTTAATTATTTATTTATTGCATTTGATCACCGGGAAAGTCCTCTGGGTCTGACAAACCCATTTTCAGTGGAGGCCAGGGGAGAAAAGCTCCACGATTATATAGACAGAAAAGTTTGAAACGGTACAGTACAATTATATTTGGAGAAAAGCTGTACAGTTATTTGCAGACTTAGCTGTACAGATGTACAGTTGTTTGCAGAATTTGCAAAATTTTCAAGACAAATTCTAAGACAGTACAGTAATCATATGTAGTCAACACTATACATAATACAGGGAATAATAGACATTTAGGGACATAGCAACTATTTGATTTTATACAATGAAGTGAGAGTAAGAGATCTCCAGAGGTGACAGGGAGAGAGAAAGGCTGACAATCTGAAATAGTAATAGTTAGGATAGAGAGAGGAGAGCTAGGGAGAGAAGAAGTGTATGGCAGAGTGGTATAGGGGAAGAAGAGATAGTGAGTTGGGAGGGTCAGCGTATTGTACTGTCTTATGTGCTAACATGGACATTGCACCCTGTAGCTATTACAAAGGTGTGGATAATGATATTTCTGCTGTGACACTCCTGTTTAGGTACCTCTGGCATTTTGCAGCAACAGCAGCCTGTGTCAGGTGAGATTGTTATTATTTACCAGGCTTGATAATGCACGGAACATATTAATTGCATGCTATCTGCCATAACACACGTACACATAATGTATGGTGGCCCTGTTAATGGAGAGTTGCTAGACCTACAATGCATCACACTGTTTACCTATGTGAAACAATTGAAGACTATATGAAGCACCTACACTAAACCTTCCAAACTGTCATTGCCAGATGTGTAGACATCAGTGAATACAATGGTGGAGGTGTGTTCCACTGTAGGGACAGGTACTACATATCAGCATTACACATGTTGGGAATACGGACAGCAATGTACAGAGAGCATATGTGTGCACACACTCTAAATGTGTTGGAGCTGGAGTATGACCGGCCCACAGGATACACCCTTGTGGAGTATACCCTTGCTATGGATGTCACACAATTTCATGTGGTATCTGGCATGTCCATGACATGTAGTGGGCTGACTACAACACTGCTCAACTATCCTGTAAAACATGTCTCACATCCCATACATACCACCCTTTGTCTGCATAACCCTGTCCTCAGTGGAGCATATGACATCTATGGCTGTATGTCATATGAGATAACACTGACATGTGTAATAAGATGGCCATCACAACCATTGGACTGAACATGTGTACACATGGCCATGGAGGATGGCCAGAGACATGAAGCAAAACACACTGTAGAAGTGATGTACATGTTTGTACACCCTGTTGTACATTGACTCAACACAATACAACTATGGCCTTTGTGTAATGGTGATATTGCAGATGTGAAACACCAAACATCATACAGGCCTGTGCACAGCTTGAGTAGGCATAACATGAAGCCACCACATAACATGTCTTGAACATCTTGAGTGTGTCATGACATGGAAGCATTCACCTATACAGTATCCAAATACATATATGTGTTGCGCAACATACACATACATCCACATCAAGCCACAGATACAGTACATTCATCTTGCTGGTGTCAGACATCACTGTCATGCCTACTCCTCATGTGTGTGAAGCACACAGATGGCATGTGGGACATAGAGTACTGCTAAGTTAGCCATGTGTGGGCATAGTTGCCATGTATCAGTAATATAGTTGCAGATGTGCAGGGTGTCATCCGTATACCCTTCTGTGACCTGTGTTACACATTCCACATTAGGGTTTATTGTGTATACACCTCAATGACATGGGTCAAATTCCACATTAGATATGTACTGTATGTGAACATAGTCATGGCTATAATCTGTGTCATTAGATCACACTGTATAGCAATTGTGAAGCCACATGATGCCCTGCAATGGCTATGCACATCAGCTCAATGTGCAGTATGTCCCTGAAAATTTTTAGGGTGGGCAGACAACATTACATCAGCTGAAGGCCCATGTTAGTATAACATGTCTCTGCATTGGGACACCATTACCATACTGTAGATTGGAAAGGATACCATTGTGTTACATATGTATGCATGTCATTCAGCATGTCAGCAGAAGACATGTCATACTACATGTGATTGGCAAGGTCATATGCCACACAGCAGGCTGGTGTATTGTAAACCTGTGCTGGTTTGTGGCACCATTGCAAAGTAAGGACAGCCATGTCAAACATGTGTGTACAGCCACATGCACAATGTCTAGACTCAGCTCAGGGGTAGGTGGAATAATGTTGAACAGACATGCACTACTTTGGGGGAGATATGCAAGCTAGGGCTCAGGCAAACACAGTATGCAGTCGACATACCCTACTGCTCATGTCCTCACACATAGGGGCGGTGGCCAGCACAAAGCATCAATGACAGATGTACAAAGGTCAGCGATGGTCTGTTAAAATGTGATATATGTTGCACACACAATGGCAGTGTGGTGCAATGGTGCAATGTGCATGCATTGTGTTGCAGGTATGGGACATAGGCTACTAACACAAATGGTGCAATACAGGTATGTATGCTAACCACCACTATAATTGTGTAAGGTGCATGCCGTCTGCTATAATACAGCTGTTGTGTGCAACTCCGGGATGTATGATAACTACCACTATAATTATCTAAGCTGAAACTATAATTGCCTAAGCTGAATGCCATCTGCCATATCACCTGCATGTAGCATGTGTGTGTGTGTGTGTGTGTGTGTGTGTGTGTGTGTGTGTGTGTGTGTGTGTGTGTGTGTCTCTGTCTGTGTGTCTGTGTGGTCTCTGTCTGTGTCTCTGTCTGTCTGTCTGTCTGTGTGTCTCTGTCTGTCTGTGTCTGTGTGTATGTGTCTGTGTGTGTCTCTGTGTGTATGTCTGTGTGTGGCTCTGTCTGTGTCTCTGTGTCTCTGTCTGTGTGTGCCTCTGTCTGTCTGTCTGTCTGTCTGTCTCTGTCTGTGTGTGTCTGTGTCTCTCTGTCTGTGTGTGTTTCTGTCTGTCTGTGTCTCTGTCTGTCTGTCTGTCTGTGTTTGGTATAACTTGTAATGTACAGTTCTTGTCTTCCCCTCACAGGTGTTGATGTAGGTGCATTGCCCTCCTACGGTCCACCTGATGTTAGTGTCCCCACAGGCTCTAGCAGTGATGGTGATAGTATGATTGAGGCACAGGCAGGGTTGTCAGGGGCTGAATCTGTGCCATTGGTTGCCATTCCACCCGGCTCCCCCTCATCCTCGCACACAGTTCCCCTGCCTGCACATACTCCATCACCACTGGCCAAAGAGGAAGGACAGTTGGTGGGTGGTAGCATGGAACAGGGAAGTGTGGTGACTATGGAAGGTGTGCCTGCACACCATGATCCCAGTCAACAGACTAGTGATGTCCCACACAGGCATGTGCCCAGTGCTGCTTGTAGGAGAACCACTCACCAACATGCCCCTGTGAGACAAAACACATCAGCTGGAGTCACCAGATGCTGTAATGGAGGCACAGGCATGTGTTGAATGGCACAGCAGAGAAGGTCTGAGGCTTCAGAGGTCTGCTGTCCATTCATTAACTGACAACATCCAGGCACTTGCAAATGCTCACCATCATCGTGCAGATGTTTTGAATAGATGATTGGGTGACATGGTGGGAGTCCTTGACCATGGCATGTCAATCCTCGAGTGTGGCATGTCTGTGCTGGAACATCTGGTGGGAGTGAGGCATCAGGCAAGTGGATATAGGTCACCTAAATCACCTGTTGAAGGTGTACGTGAACATGCTACTGCACATGCCCGCTCCCATAGTGGTGGTAGCAGCAGCAGTGCAGCTGGTTCTGTGCAGACCACACCAGGACACAGCAGGCCACATGCACGTGGTCCTGGATGGTCCCAACAGGGACACAATTCCAGTAGACATGCGTCATCAGACAGTATCCAATCTGGACCTCTGCCTGGTAGTGCCTGTGCAACCCCTGGCAGGCACAGGTCACGTGGCCATGGCCGGACGCCATGAACTGTGAAACCTGCCTTGTACAGTCTGCAGCTGTCAATAATACCCCTGTGTAGGCCAGCCACATGCCAGACCTGTGTGCATGCATACACACACTGGAAACAAATGTAGGGCACCTCAACACACACATGCATAACATCCACACACACCAGTGATATCACAGGCCCTAACACACACACATGATGTCATCCAATGGTGCAGCCTAGGCCTCTGGCAAACATTATCACCCTGTGCATATGATGATGCCTGTGACACATTCCTGTAATCCACACCATCGGAGCAGGAACATGTTCATATGGTCTGATGCATAGGGTGAAAATACTAGGTAGAAAATTGTAGATTAATATTGTTGAGTAGTGTTGACAGGAAGCAGTTTACAGTTTTAAAATGCATTTTGTATGTTTGACAGTATGTATCATGTGTAACAACACTAACAGCATGTTGATCTTGACGTTCTGCCTTCCTCTTTCAGGTGTAGTTGCATGTGCCGGGGGATGTCGGTGTTTGTGGTTAGTATCCCATATGTACATGTTGACTTAAAAACCCCCAGGTTTATTTTGACAAAGCATGAACTTTGTAAGTTCAACCCTCACATATATTCATCAATATGTTACCCGGGGGGTAAAATGGATCCAAGGGAAAACCCTGAAAAAGTGGTTTAGGGGGGCGTTCCCCCGAGCCATCACACCAATGGGTTACAACACAGTAAAAAATTAAAAAAAAAAAACCA